>NW_026731915.1:0-142500 GCF_028476545.2 Physella acuta | reverse complement strand
CTTGTGACCTACTGAGGTCTGGTTATTTTTAGTTACATTTGTTATAATACCATATATGGTCTGGTGGTGCAATGACCGGTTTTTTTCCGTTGTCTTACTAAGAGAGTCTTAAGACTCAGAAATTTTCCATCAAGAGATGATTGATTGATTCAGACCAGATGACCACCCCAACCAATGGCTTTACATTTTGAAGGTGACCTTCCATGTTGCCTAAGTCTATAAATAGACCGCCCACAGGTGTCTCGGCGCAGTTGATGACCAGACGTCTTTGAGTGAGCATAAGTCCTGTGTGTTGCCGTGCAGTATTAAATAATTTATAGAGCATATTCCTATTTTACTTGTGGCTAAGTAATACTTTATGCTTATAGCAACGTTGTGTATACTGTGGTGATTTTCCTGAAGTGTTAAAAGCTGTGATAGTGTTTCATTTTATTATTTCCCACAATTTGTAAGTTGGGTTTTGGTTCATTCTGTGAATATATTTTATCTTGTATAAATCTAGTGTTCTTCCACGATTTTGTGCACTCATCAAATGTTATATGCAGATTAAATGTATTGTTGACATCAGTAGTTTTTCTAGTGTTTACCCTAGACATTAAGTACGAGTTCTAGTTAAACTATTGTGTGTCAGCTTTCTTTTATTTAGGCTTGTTGCCATCTGTGTGTAATCAGTTAAACGAATCCGGGAGCGTTCGCCATCTATCTGGCTGATAGATTGGTGATACGTTACAAAGTGGGGGCTCGTCCCGAATTTGAATTGTTGTATGAGTTGTTGGTTTAAACATTTAAACGCTAGGTTCAGTCTAGTTAGTTGTTTCTTAACTCAGTGGTGATGTGTTGAAACCACTCGCTCGAGGCTAGAGTTATCTAGGTCAGGTAGCCAGACGTGTCGCGTCCTAGATTTGAGGTGAAGGTCATAGAGTGTTGGGCCGTGTTATTCTAAAGTTTTGTTTTGTTTTGATTGTGAAACTAGTGGAAATGGAGTCTTTCTTGTTAAAACCTACAGTTGAGGAAGTCGAGAAGTTAAGTAGGAAAGATTTAATTAGTGTTGTAAAGGAATTGAAGTTAGATTATTCTGTCACTCAGAAATCAGAAGCGTTAAGAGATAAAATTGTAGTTCATTTCATTAATGAATGGGGTGTTCGAAGAGAGTTTGTTGGCTGGTGTGATACTCCGTGAGGAGAAACCTCTAGAGAAGGTAGAATTAGAAGCTAGAATTGCTTTAGAGAAACAGGAGTTGGAAGCTAAAATTGCTTTAGATAAGAGGAGGTTGGAATTAGAATTTGGTAAAGTTAGTGGTGATGTCACTTCTCTAGTGGATCCTAAAAAGTTGTCGGTGGGGCTGGTGATTGCCAAATTTGGGAAATTAGTGCCTAAGTTTAATGAAATAGATTTGGTTGTCTTTTTTAACTCATTTGAGAGTTTAGCGAAGGCATGTGAATGGCCCGAAACTTCCATTACTGCTTTATTGAGCACAGTTCTTACAGGAAAAGCTGCAAGCACATATCAGGCACTCTCTCAAGACGTTCAAACTAACTATGGGCTGGTCAAGACTGCCATTTTGAAGGCCTACGAATTGACTCCAGAGGCCTATCGGATAAAATTCCGAGCACTCCGCAAGCTACCCACTCAATCATATGTGGAATTTCTCTTCGAAAAAGAGAAAATTTTCTAAAGGTGGCTAAATTCTGAGGAAGTTTCAGAATTTGAGAAACTAAAATCACTTGTTCTGAGGGAGGAATTCCTCAGGTCCCTGCCTGAAGACATACGTCTTCACATCCTGGATAGTAAGATAGTCGACATGAAGAAGGCTGCTGAGTCGGCTGACACATATACGTTGGTGCATAAGAAACCACCAGTGTCAGGAAACCGCCTCAACCCTGTTCTTCCCCTTTTTGGCAACAGTCCCCCTGTTGGTCAACACTTGAAGTCGCTACAGTCCAGAGAGAAACCAAGATCAACTTTCAGTCGTCGAGCAGTATGCCAGTTCTGCAAGAGACCTGGTCACTTTATCAAGGACTGCTATAAGCGTCATCAAGCTAACAGAGAGTTTGTGCGTACCTCTGCGCACAATGCTCTCATCCATCAAGCAGCCAGTCCAAATCTGAACTCTAGTCTTCGGAATGACACTAACCCTAAGTGTCCTCCGGAAGGAAATCAAGTCTCCACCCATTACGTTCAGTCACATTTTGACTGTTCATGCTACCATCCAGTTTCTTCCGAGTCTACCGATCTCGAGGGATCGAGAAAGGTTGACTTTTCATCTTTCATTGCAGAGGCTGTCATTAGCAAACCAGGTGATCCGTTGTCTCAGCGGAATATCACCGTCCTAAGAGACACAGGAGCGTCACAATCACTTCTTTTGAAAAGCTCAATGGACATTACACCGGAGACGAACACCGGGAATGTTTCCATTATCCAAGGAATGGGGGCAGAATCTGCTGTAGTCCCTCTACACAAGTTTTTCCTGAAACATCATCTCGTCGAAGGTGAAGTCATTTTAGGTGTGATAGATGGTATTCCTGTCCCAGGAGTACACCTGCTTCTAGGGAATGACCTTGCGGGAAGCAAAGTATACCCCTATACGGTTCAAAACCCTTTGTCAACAGTTCCAGATAATGATAATGAACTGTATCCTGCATGTGTGGTGACAAGAAGCCAGACCAAACAATTGGCTGACATAGCGCATGAACCACACCTACCATGATAATGATAATGAACTGTATCCTGCATGTGTGGTGACAAGAAGCCAGACCAAACAATTGGCTGACATAGCGCATGAACCACACCTACCATCATCGTCGGGAGATCCATCTCCCAAACTGGAGTCTATGCTTCCAGAGAATACAAGCCTGAGCTTACCCCTGATGATATCTCAGGAAGACATAATTAAAGCTCAACAAGTCGACGCGGAACTCAAAGCTATGGTCGAAAAATCACTCTCAGCTGACGATGGGGAGTATTTCTCCGAGAACGACCTCTTCTTTCATCGCTCTGTACCAGTAGATGCCTCACCTGCCGAACCATGGTTGGGTAAAAACCAGCTGTGGGTCCCTCCACCTTATCGGCATGAAATACTGAAACTGGCACATGACCATCCGATGTCAGCGCACCCAGGAGTCAAGAAAACTCTGGCGAAAATCAAAGAACTGTTTTTTTGGCCAAAAATGAAAAATGATGTGTCGCGTTACTGCAAAAGTTGCACGAACTGTCAGTTGGCCGGGAAGCCCAACCAGAAAATTCCTAAGGCCCCTTTGAATCCAATTCCTGTGTTAGAACCCTTCTCCAAAATCATCATGGACTGTGTAGGTCCCTTGCCTAAAACCAAGGCGGGCAACGAGTACCTACTTACCTTTATGTGTTCAAGTACCCGTTTTCCCGAGGCGTTCCCCTCACGGAACATTAGGGCAAAGACTGTAGTCAGAGCCATGACCCGGTTCTTCACTACCTTTGGATTACCTAGAATCGTTCAAACAGACCAAGGCAGCAACTTCACCAGTCACCATTTTCAGGAAGCGCTAGCCAAGCTAGGCGTTACCCACGTCACCAGCTCAGCATATCACCCTCAGTCTCAAGGTGTACTTGAGAGGTTCCACCAAACCCTAAAAACCATGCTGAGAACGTTCGCTAAAAGTAATGCCCAGTGGGATGAAATTGTTCCATGGATTATTTTCGCCGCTAGAGACTGTGTTCAGGAATCTCTAGGTTATTCTCCTTTTCAGCTTGTGTTTGGACATTCTGTCCGTGGTCCCCTGAAGCTGATCCACGAGCGTTGGACAGGTACCAGTAACCATCCAGTGGGGAACTTTGACGATTTTCACGTTCGACTGAAAGCCGTGTGCGAAATGGCTCACAAGAACCGAAGAAAGGCCCAAGTGAGAATGAAAGGACTGTATGATAAGAGTTCTCGTATACGAACATTCCATCCAGGCGAGAAAGTTCTTGTGCTCGTGCCTAACTTGAACAATGCGTTATCCTTAAGATACTCTGGACCCTTTACGGTGCATTCAAAATTAAGTGATTTGAACTATGTTGTCAATACGCCAGTCAGAAGAAAGAAACAGACAGTGTATCATGTTAACTCACTGAAAAAGTATTATGATAATTGTAACAATTTTCAGTCCACAGCTAAAATTACTTTACCTGTATGTTCAAATGTTTCTGATGATGTAATCCATGATAAATTGAAACCCCCAAAATTGGTAAATTCTTCCTTGTTAGATCATTTAAATGACCACCTTATGCATTTGTCCACTGAGGAAAACCATAAATTGTCTCATTTATTTGAGACCTTTCCCTCTATTTTTGGGGATGTTCCCAAAGAAGCAAAGGTGCCACCTCATGATGTAGATGTAGGTGATGCAAAACCTGTCAAACAACACCCCTATAGAGTTAACCCAGAAAAAGCTGTTTTGATAGAAGATGAAATTGACTACATGATCAAGAATGATATCATTGAACCCAGTTTCAGCAATTGGAGTTCACCCTGCCTTTTAGTCCCGAAAGACGGTGGATCTTTCAGGTTTGTGACTGACTTTAGGAAGGTGAATGCGCTCACCAAGGCTGATTCTTACCCCTTACCTCGAATAGAGGACGTTATTGATGAAGTTGGTCAAGCTAAGATAATTTCCAAAATTGATTTACTGTCAGGATACTGGCAAATCCCCTTATCTGACCGTGCAAAAGAAATATCTGCTTTTGCAACCCCTAATGGTTTTTATAGATACAAACGTATGCCTTTCGGTATGCGAAATGCTGGTCAAACTTTCCAGCGTATCATTAACTCTGTCATTGCTGACATTGACCAATGTGAGGCCTACATAGATGATATAGTTGTATTTTCTGATACTTTTGAAGAGCATATTGGTCAGTTGACTAACCTTTTTAGAAAATTGTCTGAAGTTAATTTTACTGTAAACCTGCATAAAAGTGAGTTTTGTAAAGGTTCAATTACCTATTTGGGTTATCAAGTGGGAACTAACCAAGTTAGGCCCATTGAAGCTAAAGTAGATGCTTTTGTGAAGTTGCCTCCTCCCAAAAATTGTAAAGAAATTAAAAAGTTCCTTGGGATGGCAGGTTACTATAGGCGGTTTTGTCAAAACTTTTCAGCTGTAGCTGAACCTCTTACTGCATTATTGAAAAAGGGTGTTGACTTTGAATGGTCAACTAAATGTCATGAAGCTTTTTTAACCATTAAGTCATTTTTATCTAATGCTCCTGTTATGGCTGCACCAGATTTCAGCAAGCCTTTTAAACTTGCCATTGATGCTAGCAACTTAGCCATTGGCTCAGTTTTATTTCAGGAAGACAACATGGGGATTGATCATCCAATAGCCTTCTTCTCTAGAAAGTTAAATGAGAATCAACAGAATTACTCCACTATTGAAAAAGAAGCTTTAGCTTTGGTTTTGTCCTTACAACATTTTAATGTCTATGTCACTTCTTCTATCAATCCAGTCATAGTATTTTCTGACCATGATCCCCTTAAATTTACCTCTAAGTTAGGACAAAAGAATCACAGAATATTGAGATGGTGTTTATATTTCCAAAATTTTAATCTGGAAATTTCCCATATTAAGGGAACTGATAATGTTGTGGCTGTTTGTCAAGGATGTAACATTTTATTACCCACATTGATCATGTGACATGTTTTGTGGTTAGTTAAGACCATATAACAAGTGGTTTGTTTGGGTGACACTCACATTCATGTGGTCTGTGTTTTGAAGTTTTCCAAAACAACAATCCTGTTGAATATTTTGTTTATTTTCAGGTGAACCTTATTTAAATGTGGTTTTTATTTTATGTAATCTTATATGATAAAATGTTTCATGTGACTCAGTTGATATTGTAGCTAGTCATTGAAATAAAGGATTTACCCTGTCGGGTTTACCACATTTAATATCCACATGGAAGTATTGTAATACCCCTTTCTGAGGGACTTTGATGTATTATTATTTTTAGAAAGGGTTATTCCCCTTTCAAGAATTGTAAAAGATTAAGTTAGTTCCCTTTTATTTCCAGGGATGTTTTCATCTAGTATTAAGATTTTGGTTGGCTACATTTGTAGAACATTTCTTTTTATTTTATGCCAGATTGGTTCCTTATGTAGGTTTTTGTGGAACCTATCTGTCACTTCCAAAAGGGAGGGGATGTGACCTACTGAGGTCTGGTTATTTTTAGTTACATTTGTTATAATACCATATATGGTCTGGTGGTGCAATGACCGGTTTTTTCCGTTGTCTTACTAAGAGAGTCTTAAGACTCAGAAATTTTCCATCAAGAGATGATTGATTGATTCAGACCAGATGACCACCCCAACCAATGGCTTTACATTTTGAAGGTGACCTTCCATGTTGCCTAAGTCTATAAATAGACCGCCCACAGGTGTCTCGGCGCAGTTGATGACCAGACGTCTTTGAGTGAGCATAAGTCCTGTGTGTTGCCGTGCAGTATTAAATAATTTATAGAGCATATTCCTATTTTACTTGTGGCTAAGTAATACTTTATGCTTATAGCAACGTTGTGTATACTGTGGTGATTTTCCTGAAGTGTTAAAAGCTGTGATAGTGTTTCATTTTATTATTTCCCACAATTTGTAAGTTGGGTTTTGGTTCATTCTGTGAATATATTTTATCTTGTATAAATCTAGTGTTCTGCCACGATTTTGTGCACTCATCAAATGTTATATGCAGATTAAATGTATTGTTGACATCAGTAGTTTTTCTAGTGTTTGCCCTAGACATTAAGTACGAGTTCTAGTTAAACTATTGTGTGTCAGCTTTCTTTTATTTAGGCTTGTTGCCATCTGTGTGTAATCAGTTAAACGAATCCGGGAGCGTTCGCCATCTATCTGGCTGATAGATTGGTGATACGTTACAAAGTGGGGGCTCGTCCCGAATTTGATTTGTTGTATGAGTTGTTGGTTTAAACATTTAAACGCTAGGTTCAGTCTAGTTAGTTGTTTCTTAACTCAGTGGTGATGTGTTGAAACCACTCGCTCGAGGCTAGAGTTATCTAGGTCAGGTAGCCAGACGTGTCGCGTCCTAGATTTGAGGTGAAGGTCATAGAGTGTTGGGCCGTGTTATTCTAAAGTTTTGTTTTGTTTTGATTGTGAAACTAGTGGAAATGGAGTCTTTCTTGTTAAAACCTACAGTTGAGGAAGTCGAGAAGTTAAGTAGGAAAGATTTAATTAGTGTTGTAAAGGAATTGAAGTTAGATTATTCTGTCACTCAGAAATCAGAAGCGTTAAGAGATAAAATTGTAGTTCATTTCATTAATGAATGGGGTGTTCGAAGAGAGTCTGTTGGCTGGTGTGATACTCCGTGAGGAGAAACCTCTAGAGAAGGTAGAATTAGAAGCTAGAATTGCTTTAGAGAAACAGGAGTTGGAAGCTAAAATTGCTTTAGATAAGAGGAGGTTGGAATTACAATTTGGTAAAGTTAGTGGTGATGTCACTTCTCTAGTGGATCCTAAAAAGTTGTCGGTGGGGCAGGTGATTGCCAAATTTGGGAAATTAGTGCCTTAGTTTAATGAAATAGATTTGGTTGTCTTTTTTAACTCATTTGAGAGTTTAGCGAAGGCATGTGAATGGCTCGAAACTTCCATTACTGCTTTATTGAGCACAGTTCTTACAGGAAAAGCTGCAAGCACATATCAGGCACTCTCTCAAGACGTTCAAACTAACTATGGGCTGGTCAAGACTGCCATTTTGAAGGCCTACGAATTGACTCCAGAGGCATATCGGATAAAATTCCGAGCACTCCGCAAGCTACCCACTCAATCATATGTGGAATTTCTCTTCGAAAAAGAGAAAATTTTCTCAAGGTGGCTAAATTCTGAGGAAGTTTCAGAATTTGAGAAACTAAAATCACTTGTTCTGAGGGAGGAATTCCTCAGGTCCCTGCCTGAAGACATACGTCTTCCCATCCTGGATAGTAAGATAGTCGACATGAAGAAGGCTGCTGAGTCGGCTGACACATATACGTTGGTGCATAAGAAACCACCAGTGTCAGGAAACCGCCTCAACCCTGTTCTTCCCCTTTTTGGCAACAGTCCCCCTGTTGGCCAACACTTGAAGTCGCTACAGTCCAGAGAGAAACCAAGATCAACTTTCAGTCGTCGAGCAGTATGCCAGTTCTGCAAGAGACCTGGTCACTTTATCAAGGACTGCTATAAGCGTCATCAAGCTAACAGAGAGTTTGTGCATACCTCTGCGCACAATGCTCTCATCCATCAAGCAGCCAGTCCAAATCTGAACTCTAGTCTTCGGAATGACACTAACCCTAAGTGTCCTCCGGAAGGAAATCAAGTCTCCACCCATTACGTTCAGTCACATTTTGACTGTTCATGCCACCATCCAGTTTCTTCCGAGTCTACCGATCTCGAGGGATCGAGAAAGGTTGACTTTTCATCTTTCATTGCAGATGCTGTCATTAGCAAACCAGGTGATCCGTTGTCTCAGCGGAATATCACCGTCCTAACAGACACAGGAGCGTCACAGTCACTTCTTTTGAAAAGCTCAATGGACATTACACCGGAGACGAACACCGGGAATGTTTCCATTATCCAAGGAATGGGGGCAGAATCTGCTGTAGTCCCTCTACACAGGTTTTTCCTGAAACATCATCTCGTCGAAGGTGAAGTCATTTTAGGTGTGATAGATAGTATTCCTGTCCCAGGAGTACACCTGCTTCTAGGGAATGACCTTGCGGGAAGCAAAGTATACCCCTATACGGTTCAAAACCCTTTGTCAACAGTTCCAGATAATGATAATGAGCTGTATCCTGCATGTGTGGTGACAAGAAGCCAGACCAAACAATTGGCTGACATAGCGCACGAACCACACCTACCATCATCGTCGGGAGATCCATCTCCCAAACTGGAGTCTATGCTTCCAGAGAATACAAGCCTGAGCTTACCCCTGATGATATCTCAGGAAGACATCATTAAAGCTCAACAAGTCGACGCGGAACTCAAAGCTATGGTCGAAAAATCACTCTCAGCTGACGATGGGGAGTATTTCTCCGAGAACGACCTCTTCTTTCGTCGCTCTGTACCAGTGGATGCCTCACCTGCCGAACCATGGTTGGGTAAAAACCAGCTGTGGGTCCCTCCACCTTATCGGCATGAAATGCTGAAACTGGCACATGACCATCCGATGTCAGCGCACCCAGGAGTCAAGAAAACTCTGGCAAAAATCAAAGAACTGTTTTTTTGGCCAAAAATGAAAAATGATGTGTCGCGTTACTGCAAAAGTTGCACGAACTGTCAGTTGGCCGGGAAGCCCAACCAGAAAATTCCTAAGGCCCCTTTGAATCCAATACCTGTGTTAGAACCCTTCTCCAAAATCATCATGGACTGTGTAGGTCCCTTGCCTAAAACCAAGGCGGGCAACGAGTACCTACTTACCTTTATGTGTTCAAGTACCCGTTTTCCCGAGGCGTTCCCCTCACGGAACATTAGGGCAAAGACTGTAGTCAGAGCCATGACCCGGTTCTTCACTACCTTTGGATTACCTAGAATCGTTCAAACAGACCAAGGCAGCAACTTCACCAGTCACCATTTTCAGGAAGCGCTAGCCAAGCTAGGCGTTACCCACGTCACCAGCTCAGCATATCACCCTCAGTCTCAAGGTGTACTTGAGAGGTTCCACCAAACCCTAAAAACCATGCTGAGAACGTTCGCTAAAAGTAATGCCCAGTGGGATGAAATTGTTCCATGGATTATTTTCGCCGCTAGAGACTGTGTTCAGGAATCTCTAGGTTATTCTCCTTTTCAGCTTGTGTTTGGACATTCTGTCCGTGGTCCCCTGAAGCTGATCCACGAGCGTTGGACAGGTACCAGTAACCATCCAGTGGGGAACTTTGACGATTTTCACGTTCGACTGAAAGCCGTGTGCGAAATGGCTCACAAGAACCGAAGAAAGGCCCAAGTGAGAATGAAAGGACTGTATGATAAGAGTTCTCGTATACGAACATTCCATCCAGGCGAGAAAGTTCTTGTGCTCGTGCCTAACTTGAACAATGCGTTATCCTTAAGATACTCTGGACCCTTTACGGTGCATTCAAAATTAAGTGATTTGAACTATGTTGTCAATACGCCAGTCAGAAGAAAGAAACAGACAGTGTATCATGTTAACTCACTGAAAAAGTATTATGATAATTGTAACAATTTTCAGTCCACAGCTAAAATTACTTTACCTGTATGTTCAAATGTTACTGATGATGTGATCCATGATAAATTGAAACCCCCAAAATTGGTAAATTCTTCCTTGTTAGATCATTTAAATGACCACCTTATGCATTTGTCCACTGAGGAAAACCATAAATTGTCTCATTTATTTGAGACCTTTCCCTCTATTTTTGGGGATGTTCCCAAAGAAGCAAAGGTGCCACCTCATGATGTAGATGTAGGTGATGCAAAACCTGTCAAACAACACCCCTATAGAGTTAACCCAGAAAAAGCTGTTTTGATAAAAGATGAAATTGACTACATGATCAAGAATGATATCATTGAACCCAGTTTCAGCAATTGGAGTTCACCCTGCCTTTTAGTCCCGAAAGACGGTGGATCTTTCAGGTTTGTGACTGACTTTAGGAAGGTGAATGCGCTCACCAAGGCTGATTCTTACCCCTTACCTCGAATAGAGGACGTTATTGATGAAGTTGGTCAAGCTAAGATAATTTCCAAAATTGATTTACTGTCAGGATACTGGCAAATCCCCTTATCTGACCGTGCAAAAGAAATATCTGCTTTTGCAACCCCTAATGGTTTTTATAGATACAAACGTATGCCTTTCGGTATGCGAAATGCTGGTCAAACTTTCCAGCGTATCATTAACTCTGTCATTGCTGACATTGACCAATGTGAGGCCTACATAGATGATATAGTTGTATTTTCTGATACTTTTGAAGAGCATATTGTTCAGCTGACTAACCTTTTTAGAAAATTGTCTGAAGTTAATTTTACTGTAAACCTGCATAAAAGTGAGTTTTGTAAAGGTTCAATTACCTATTTGGGTTATCAAGTGGGAACTAACCAAGTTAGGCCCATTGAAGCTAAAGTAGATGCTTTTGTGAAGTTGCCTCCTCCCAAAAATTGTAAAGAAATTAAAAAGTTCCTTGGGATGGCAGGTTACTATAGGCGGTTTTGTCAAAACTTTTCAGCTGTAGCTGAACCTCTTACTGCATTATTGAAAAAGTGTGTTGAGTTTGAATGGTCAACTAAATGTCATGAAGCTTTTTTAACCATTAAGTCATTTTTATCTAATGCTCCTGTTATGGCTGCACCAGATTTCAGCAAGCCTTTTAAACTTGCCATTGACGCTAGCAACTTAGCCATTGGCTCAGTTTTATTTCAGGAAGACAACATGGGGATTGATCATCCAATAGCCTTCTTCTCTAGAAAGTTAAATGAGAATCAACAGAATTACTCCACTATTGAAAAAGAAGCTTTGGTTTTGTCCTTACAACATTTTGAAGTCTATGTCACTTCTTCTATCAATCCAGTCATGGTATTTTCTGACCATGATCCCCTTAAATTTACCTCTAAGTTAGGACAAAAGAATCACAGAATATTGAGATGGTGTTTATATTTCCAAAATTTTAATCTGGAAATTTCCCATATTAAGGGAACTGATAATGTTGTGGCTGACTGTTTGTCAAGGATGTAACATTTTATTACCCACATTGACCATGTGACATGTTTTGTGGTTAGTTAAGACCATATAACAAGTGGTTTGTTTGGGTGACACTCACATTCATGTGGTCTGAGTTTTGAAGTTTTTCCAAAACTACAATCCTGTTGAATATTTTGTTTATTTTCAGGTGAACCTTATTTAAATGTGGTTTTTATTTTATGTAATCTTATATGATAAAATGTTTCATGTGACTCAGTTGATATTGTAGCTAGTCATTGAAATAAAGGATTTACCCTGTCGGGTTTACCACTTTTAATATCCACATGGAAATATTGTAATACCCCTTTCTGAGGGACTTTGATGTATTATTATTTTTAGAAAGGGTTATTCCCCTTTCAAGAATTGTAAAAGATTAAGTTAGTTCCCTTTTATTTCCAGGGATGTTTTCATCTAGTATTAAGATTTTGGTTGGCTACATTTGTAGAACATTTCTTTTTATTTTATGCCAGATTGGTTCCTTATGTAGGTTTTTGTGGAACCTATCTGTCACTTCCAAAAGGGAGGGGATGTGACCTACTGAGGTCTGGTTATTTTTAGTTACATTTGTTATAATACCATATATGGTCTTGTGGTGCCATGACCGGTTTTTTCCGTTGTCTTACTAAGAGAGTCTTAAGACTCAGAAATTTTCCATCAAGAGATGATTGATTGATTCAGACCAGATGACCACCCCAACCAATGGCTTTACATTTTGAAGGTGACCTTCCATGTTGCCTAAGTCTATAAATAGACCGCCCACAGGTGTCTCGGCGCAGTTGATGACCAGACGTCTTTGAGTGAGCATAAGTCCTGTGTGTTGCCGTGAAGTATTAAATAATTTATAGAGCATATTCCTATTTTACTTGTGGCTAAGTAATACTTTATGCTTATAGCAACGTTGTGTATACTGTGGTAATTTTCCTGAAGTGTTAAAAGCTGTGATAGTGTTTCATTTTATTATTTCCCACAATTTGTAAGTTGGGTTTTGGTTCATTCTGTGAATATATTTTATCTTGTATAAATCTAGTGTTCTGCCACGATTTTGTGCACTCATCAAATGTTATATGTAGATTAAATGTATTGTTGACATCAGTAGTTTTTCTAGTGTTTACCCTAGACATTAAGTACGAGTTCTAGTTAAACTATTGTGTGTCAGCTTTCTTTTATTTAGGCTTGTTGCCATCTGTGTGTAATCAGTTAAACGAATCCGGGAGCGTTCGCCATCTATCTGGCTGATAGATTGGTGATACGTTACACCCTTCCCTTCATATCCCGAGGTCAAGAAACATATGAACTCTACTTCATCTGCCCAATGGATCGCTAGGTCTAGGGATGATGGATTCTTAACATAATGGACGTCTGAAATGACAGTGTCGTAGTAGACTTACAACAGAACAGTTCGTCGGTCCCATCTTTGCACTCTTTCTTGCCATTGCATTTTAATTTCTCTGTGATGCATCCACCGTCGCTACATCTGAATGCACATTTTGCTGTGGGGTAAATAAAATAGAAGACTTACTGCCTTATCTATTACATTATTTGTGTTAATTAACTAAATACAAACTTTACTTCATCCGGTCATTTTCCTTTATCTTGTGATGTTAGAATTCATGGCAGAATTTACGTCTACAGGTAAGCTAACACACATATGGGACTATGTGACCTTGTGGTAGAGCGCTAGACTGCTAATCCGAGTTGCTCGAGTTCTAATCCGGGTTCGAGTCAGTAGATAAAACCACGAGTCCACCCAACTTTAAAGGGAACCTAACTCACGTTAAGAAAAAGTTAAAGCGGCTGTGCTTAGTGCTGACCACGCTATTCCATAATATTTACAGCAACAGCCGAACTCTATTATATTTGATTCATGAACCGTTAGGTTAAAAAAAGGGATGTGGGAAGTCTAGGTAACTATTACGTACACGGTAGACTACCGTTCATTTCACTTACAATAATTCCGTACGCGTAGACTACAGTTCATCTCACAATTATTACGTACGCGGTAGACTACAGTTCATCTCATTTACAACAATTCCGTACGCGGTAGACTACAGTTCATCTCACAACAATTCCGTACGCGGTAGACTACAGTTCATCTCACAACAATTCAGTACGCGGTTGACTTCAGTTAATCTCACAACAATTCAGTACGCGGTAGACTACAGTTCATCTCACTTACAACAAATACGTACGCGGCAGACTACAGTTCATCTCACAATTCCGTACGCGGTAGACTACAGTTCATCTCATTTACAACAATTACGTACGTGGGAGACAACAGTTCTTCTCACTTACAACAATTCCGTACTCGGTAGACTACAGTTCATCTCCCAACATTTCCGTACGCTGTAGACTACAGTTTATCTCACAATTATTTCGTACGCGGTACACTACAGTTCATCTCACTTACAATAATTCCGTACGCGGTAGACTACAGTTGATCTCACAACAATTCCGTACGAGGTAGACGACAGTTCATCTGACAACAATTCCGTACGCGGTAGACTACAGTTCATCTCACTTACAACAATTCCGTACGCGGTAGACTATTGTTCATCTCACAACAATTTCGTACGCGGTAGACTACAGTTCATCTCACTTACAACAATTCCGTACACGGTAGACTATTGTTCATCTCACAACTATTCCGTACGCGATAGAGTACAGTTCATCTCAATTACAACAATTCCGTACGCAGTAGACTACAGTTCATCTCACTTACAACAATTCCGTACGCGGTAGACTATTGTTCATCTCACAACAATTCCGTACGCGGTAGAGTACAGTTCATCTCAATTACAACAATTCCGTACGCAGTAGACTACAGTTCATCTCACTTACAACAATTCCGTACGCGGTAGACTATTGTTCATCTCACAACAATTCCGTACGCGTTATACTACAGTTCATCTCACTTACAACAATTTCGTACTGTGGGAGACTACAGTTTATCTCACTTACAACAATTCCGTACGCAGTAGACTACAATTAAACTCACAATTTAGTACGCGGTAGAATGCAGTTCATCTCACTTACAACAATTCAGTACGTGGTAGACTGCAGTTCATCTCAGTTACAACAATTCCGTACGCGGTAGACTACAGTTCATCTCACTTACAACAATTTCGTTCGCGTCAGACTGCAATTCATCTCACAATAATTCAGTACTCGGTAGACTACAGTTCATCTCACTTACAACAATTCCGTACGCGGTAGACTACAGTTCATCTCACTTACAACAATTCCGTACGCAGTAGACTACAGTTCATCACACAACAATTACGCACGCGTTACACTACAGTTCATTTCACTTACAACAATTCCGTACGCGGTAGACTACACTTTAACTCACATCAATTCCGTACGCGGTAGACTACAGATCATATCACAATTCCGTACGCAGTAGACTACAGTTCATCTCACTTACAACAATTCTGTTCGTCGGATCCATCCATACAGTTCGAAATGCCGTCACATTTCTTGTGTAGCCCAATACATTTTCTATCTCGGCGGCAATTAAAAGCGTAAGGCTTACAACTTGCTGTAAAACAAATATCATTATTATTAAAATGTTTTGTTTAACTTAAAATAACTGCTTATTTTATTTGAAAGCCAATTTAAAAAAAAAATTTTCCAAATTAGTTTTATTCATGTATTTGTATTTGACTATACTCCAACATATGTGAAAGGAGCTTTAAAGGGACAACAAAGCACCGTATCAGTACCGAAGTTGTGATGGTCTCGACTACTTTTCCTAAAGCCTATTATGAAAAAATCAAGGGAGAGTATTCAAATTATACACGCTTTCTATTGTATTTTTTTCGTAAAACAAAAAGAAGTAAACGTACATAAAACCGACATTATTGTAATTATATTCTTCTTACTTATTTGTAGAATAAAGGATAATACAGAATAGTAGTTAAACCAATACAAAAAAAACGAAAATTTTACACTATAAAATCACAATAGATTGTGGGCCCCTAAGCAGTGCTATAAAGAAGCAAAAGTCGTCTTATTATCTAGCCACCTCTCGCGCGATGGACTTTTTTATTTCCAAAAGAATTTTGCCGGCTACAGCATGTGTTTGAATATAGTAGAAAGAGGACTCGGAATGGTGTCTATAGAATAAAGATAATCCAGTATTCTATTTATAAAACAATCATGAAGTCAAACATGCAAGAACATGTTTTTGTTACTTACTATTAAAAAAAAATGATTATGGTCGGCTGTGGGCCCCTAAACGGCTTCGTCCCCCCCCCCCCCTGCATTGAGCGGTCTGGCGGCACTGTAGTTCCGCCCCTGTGTTTGGTGTGATTTTTCTCTAGTTCTACTATCTGTCCAAGAAAGTTATTTATAGATCTAGATCTAGAATCTAGGTCAAACCAAAGATTTATTAGTTAAAAATACAATTTAAAAAACTAGACTTAAGAAAACCAGTCGTAGATCTGGAATATAGATAACTAGCTGCATCTCGTGCTTCGCCACGTTAAATCTTTTTTAAATGTACAAACTTGGGAACAGAACAAAACTAAACACAACTTTTATGGTTCCAAAATCTATAGCGATGACAGAAGGAAGGACTGACACACTACTTGGCCGCTTATATTATAGATTATATCTAGATTTAGAAAATAATGAGTTTCTATATACTAAACTATTTTAGACCTTTATTATTTTATATACATCTTTGTTTGTTTAGCTATGGGATTTGCTAATTTGGAAATGCTCGATCTAGGGTGTGACCTACTTAGGTCGTGTATTTTTCCAGTTTGACTTTTATTGCTCAACCATGAGTGACCTGTGGTGTAACCACCGGTACTTTTCCATAGTTCTAAGAAAGACATATCCCCTGTAGTTTTCCGTCACGAATGGTGGTGCAATACTTTGATACTTTCGATTGGTTGATTCGGACATCAGAGTTGTCCCAACCAATATTCTCATGATTTGAAGGTGATCTCCCAGGTTGCCTTAGGTGTCAAATAAGCTGCGCACACGTTTCTGCAGCCAGAGTCCATCGCAGCAGTCCATAGGAGCAGTTAGAGCAGACATCTTTTGAGAGAAAAAGCCTTGAGTGTCGCTATTTTGTAGCCTATAGTTTTAAGCAGCATTTATCCTTTTATTACTTGTGGTTTTAATTAATATTTTGTGCTTTAAGTAGTGTCGTATAAGCTGTGGTGATTTTCTTAAGTGCCATAACCTGTGATAGTGTTTTTTCCTCAAATAGTAAGTTGGGTTTTTGTTATTTAACTCATTCATTTTATTCTGTATAAAGCTAGAGTCTTACCTTGAATTTGTACACATCTTAAAAGTTATATATGGAATAAATGTGTTGTTGCTATCACGAGTTCATCGAGTGTATCCCCTAGACGTTAAGTACGTGTCCTCGTTAACTGTTGTGCTAGCTACCATTTATAGGGCTTTATGCCATCTGTGTATAACCATTGAAAAGAACCCAGGTACGTTCGCCAGCTATCTGGCTGATAGAGTGGTGTTTCGTAATAAAAGTGTGTACTCGTCCCGGATTTAATTTGTTGTACCAGTTTTAGTTTAGACACTAGGTTTAGATCTAGTCAGTTGTCGCTTAGTCCAGTAGAGCTGTGTGTGTACACCGCTCAAGGCTAGAGTTGTCAAGAGGCCAGACGTGTCGTGTCCTAGATTTAGGTCGAGTTCATAGCAGATCCTTGTGCTGTGTTGGCGTAGGGCGGTTGTTTTGATTTTGAAACCTAGAAATAATGGAGGCTTTTTTTTACTGAAACTTACAGTTGAGGAGGTTGAGAAACTCAGTAGGAAGGATTTAATTGGTGTAGTGAAAGAGTTGAATTTAGAATACTCTGTTACTCAAAAGTCACAAGTGCTAAGAGATAAGGTTATAGTACACGTTATCAACGAAAATGTGTTTGAGGAGAGTCTGTTAGCTGATGTGTTACTTCGTGAAGAGAAATCTTTAGAAGAGAAGGAGTTGGCCTTAAAAGATAGAGAGTTAGAGGAGAGGATTGCTTTAGAGAAGGTCTTAAAAGAAAGAGAGTTAGAAGCTAAAGTTGCTCTAGAGAAGGAAAAACTTGCTCTAGAGAAGGCGGAGTTGAAAGCTAAGATAGAGCTAGATAAGAGGAGGTTAGAGTTAGAATTTGGTAAGGTTAGTGGTAATGTGAGTTCTGTAGTAGAACCTGAAAAGTTGTCAGTTGCTCAGGTTATTGCCAATTTCGGTAAATTGGTCCCGAAGTTTAGCGAGGTAGATTTAGTTGTTTTCTTTAACTCCTTTGAGAGTTTAGCTAAATCATGTGAATGGCCCGAAAATGCTCTTACCGCTTTATTAAGCACAGTTCTTATAGGGAAAGCTGCTAGTACATATCAGGCACTCTCTCGAGATGTACACACTAATTATGGGCTGGTCAAAGCTGCCATTTTAAAATCCTACGAGTTAACGCCCTAGGCTTATCGGATGAAATTCCGAAAACTCAGAAAACAGCCCACTCAGTCCTATGTGGAGTTTCTGTTCGAGAAAGAAAAAGTTTTCTCGAGGTGGCTCAACTCAGAAGAAGTCTCAGAGTTTGAAAAACTCAAATCTCTGATCCTGAGAGAAGAATTTCTGAATTCCCTACCCGAAGAGATCCGTCTACATATCATCGATAATAGGATAGTCGACATCAAGAAGGCTGCTGAGTCGGCAGACACATACATGCTTGTTCATAAAAGACCACAAGTGTCAAGTAACCGCCTCAATCCTGTACTCGCCCTTGTTGACAACAGTCTTTCTGCTGGCCAATCTTTGAAGTCGTTCCAGTCAGTAGAGGAGCCCAGAACCACTCCCAGTCGAAGAGCAGTATGCCAATACTGTAAGAAACCTGGACATCTCACAAAGGACTGTTATAAGCGGCATCAAGTCAACAGAGAGGTTGTGCGTACATCTGCGCATAACTCTCTCCCCCATAAGGCAGCCAGTTCAAATTTGAACTCGACTCTTCGGAATGACACTATCCCTAAGTGTCCACAGGAAAAGAATCAAGTTCCCACCACTTATGTTCAGTCAACTTTTGACTGTCCACTCCACCGACCAGTTTCTTCAGAGGCAACCGATCTCGAGGGATCGAGAAAGGTTATCTTCTCATCGTTCCTGGCAGAGGCTGACATTAGCAAACCAGGTGATCCGTTGTCAAAGCGGAACATAAATGTCCTGAGAGACACAGGGGCTTCACATTCACTTCTATTGAAGGGCTCAATGGACATTACACCGGAGACGAACACCGGGAATGTTTCCATTATCCAAGGAGTGGGGTCAGAACCCACTGTAGTCCCTCTGCACAAGTTTAACATGAAACATCATCTCGTCGAAGGAGAGGTCATCCTAGGGGTGATCGAAAGTATCCCTGTACCAGGAGTGCACCTGCTCCTAGGGAACGACTTAGCGGGAAGCAAAGTCTACCCCCACACGGTTCAAAACCCGTTATCAACAGTTCCAGATGATGATAATGAGCTGTATCCTGCATGCGTGGTAACAAGAAGCCAGACCAAACAGTTGGCTGATACAGCGGCTGATCCACCACACGAATCATCACCAACAGGATATCCAGCTGCCAAACTGGAACCCATGCCTCTAGAGGGCCCATTCATGGAATTGCCCTTGAGGATATCTCATGATGACATTGTTAATGCTCAACAAGACGACGCAGAACTCCAATCGGTGATCGAGAAATCCCTCTCGGCTGACGATGGGGAGAATTTCACCGCGAACGACCTGATCTTCCGTCGTGTTTTACCAATGACTGCCTCTCCTGCCGAACCATGGTTGGGAAAAAACCAACTGTGGGTCCCTCCACCTTATCGGCAGGAAATCCTGAAATTGGCCCATGACAACCCGATGTCAGCGCATCCAGGGTCACGAAAACAATGGCGAAGATCAAAGAAATGTATTTTTGGCCAAGAATGAGAAATGATGTGTCGCGTTACTGCAAAAGTTGCACGAATTGTCAGTTGGCCGGGAAGCCCAACCAGAAAATTCCTAAGGTCCCGCTGAATCCGATTCCTGTGTTAGAAGAACCCTTCTCCAAAATCATCATGGACTGCGTTGGCCCTTTGCCAAAAACCAAGGCGGGCAACGAGTACCTACTCACCTTTATCTTTATATGTTCAAGTACCCGTTTTCCCGAAGCGTTCCCCCCTGCGGAACATTAAGGCAAAGACCGTAATCAGAGCCATGACCAGCCACCACTTCCAAGAAGCGCTAGCCAAGCTAGGCATTACACACGTCACCAGCTCAGCATATCACCCTCAGTGTCAAGGTATTCTTGAGAGGTTTCACCAGACCCTAAAAACCATGCTGAGAACTTTCGTTAAAAGTAACACCCAGTGGGATGAGACTGTTCCATGGATTATCTTCGCCGCTAGAGAATGTGTGCAGGAATCTCTAGGTTATTCACCATTTCAGCTTGTGTTCGGTCATTCTGTCCGTGGTCCCCTAAAGCTGATCCACGACCGTTGGACAGGTACCAGTAACCATCCAGTGGAGAACTTTGACGATTTTGCACGCCCGATTGAAAGCCGTGTGTGAATTGGCTCACAAGAACTTAAGAAAGGCCCAAGTGAGAATGAAAGGACTATATGATAAGAGTTCTCGTAAACGAACATTCAAACCTGGCGAGAAAGTTCTTGTGCTCGTACCCAATCTCAACAACGCTCTGTCCCTAAGGTATTGTGGACCCTTTACGGTGCATTCAAAATTAAGTGATTTGAACTGTTATCAATACTCCATACAGAAGGAAGAAACAGAAGGTGTACCATGTTAACTCATTAAAAAGGTACTATGATGATAGTACCAATTTTCATTCCACAGCTAAGGTTACTTTACCTATATGTGTATCTAATGATTCTGATGATGTTATACATGACAAGCTAAAGCTCCAAAAATTGTTAAATTCTTCGTTTTTGGCCCATTTGAATGACCACCTTGTACATTTGTCCACTGAGGAAAGCCAAAAATTGTCTCAGTTATTCGATACCTTTCCCTCCATTTTTGAGGATATTCCCAAAGAAGCAAAGGTACCCCCTCTTGATGTTGATGTAGGTGATGCTAAGGTTAAAACAGGTTAAAACCAGAAAAGGCTATTATTATGAAAACTGAAATTGATTATATGCTTCAAAATGATATCCTTGAACCCAGAGTTCCCACTGCGTTTTGGTCCCAAAAAGGGGTGGCCCTGTGGTCTAGTGGCCAGGATCGCGTTCGCTCACGGCGGCGACCGTGGTTCGGTTCCCGGTAGATCCCATGACCCTTGGTGGCCTGTGTGGTCGAGTGGCCCAAGTGGTTCAGTGGTTAGGATCTCGGCGCGCCATAGCGGCGGCCGAGGTTCGATTCCTCGGTTCGAAACCGAGTATTACAGCTTAAGTGGTCCAATGGTTAGACATTTAAATGATCTGTAGCTCAAGTGGTCTAGAGGTTGGACACTTGAGTGAGCTGTGAGACTCTGTGGCCCACAAGTTAATTTCTTCTCATACACATTGATCATATAACATTTTCGTGGTTGGTTATGACCATTTACAGGTGATTTGTGTTGGTGACCTTCACATGAATGTGAAAGTCTGAGTTTTGAATATTTTTTTCAAAATTATACTCTTGTTGAATATTCTAATTATTTTCAAGTGAAACTTATTTAAAGGTGGTTTTTCATTATATGTAATTTATTATCATAAAATGTACCTTATGATTCAGTTGATGATGTACCTGGTCATTGATATAAAAGAATTACCTTGTCGGGTTATCCACATGTTTGACCAACATGGAGATATTGTATTACCCTTGTCTGAGGGACTTTGATGTAATATTATTTTTTCGAAAGGGTTATCCCCCTTTCAGGAATTGAAAAAGGGTTGAATTACTTCCCTTTGATTTCCAGGGATGTTATCACCTGGTATTGAAATTTTGTTCGCTTCATTTGTTGAATTTATTTTTACGTCAGATTTGTTCCTTATGTATGTTTTGTGTGGACAAATCTGCCTTTTCAAAAGGGAGGGGATGTGACCTACTTAGGTCGTGTATTTTTCCTGTTTGACTTTTATTGCTCAACCATGAGTGACCTGTGGTGTAACCACCAGTACTTTTCCATAGTTCTAAGAAAGACATATCCCCTGTAGTTTTCCGTCACGAGTGGTGGTGCAATACTTTGATACTTTCGATTGTTAATTCGGACATCAGAGTTGTCCCAACCAATAGTCTCATGATTTGAAGGTGACCTCCCAGGTTGCCTCAGGTGTCAAATAAGCTGCGCACACGTTTCTGCAGCCAGAGTCCATCGCAGCAGTCCATAGGAGCAATTAGACCAGACATCTTTTGAGAGAAAAAGCCTTGAGTGTCGCTATTTTGTAGCCTATAGTTTTAAGCAGCATTTTTCCTTTTATTACTTGTGGTTTTAAGTAATATTTTGTGCTTTAAGTAGTGTCGCATAAGCTGTGCTGATTTTCTTAAGTGCCATATCCTGTGATAGTGTAAACAGTGTTTTTTTTCCTCAAATATTAAGTTGGGTTTTGTTATTTTACTCATTTATTTTATTCTGTATAAAGCTAGAGTCTTACCTTGAATTTGTACACATATTAAAAGTTATATATGGAATAAATGTGTTGTTGGTATCAGGAGTTCATCGAGTGTATCCCCTAGACGTTAAGTACGTGTCCTCGTTAACTGTTGTGCTAGCTACCATTTATAGGGCTTTATGCCATCTGTGTATAACCATTGAAAAGAACCCGGGTACGTTCGCCAGCTATCTGGCTGATAGAGTAGTGTTTCGTAATAAGGGCCTATTTGCGTAACTTAAGATTCAAACGCGGCTTCTATACCGCTAATTTTGCAGAATTATAGACTTAACGTATATTCTAGATTTAGCTCTATCTAGATATACTAAACTATTTCAGGCCTTAATATTTTACTTTATGTAAATATTTATTTGTTTAGCTATGGAAGAGGCTAATTTGTGATAATATTAAATTTGACATGCTCGATCTAGGTGAGTTGACAGTGTAAACGCTAACCGTGTGGGTCGTACGGGTTCGAAAAACATTAATTATTTTTTTTTGTATTTTTTTTATAGATGTGACTGATAAAGTTGTCTATCGGGACTTGGCAGGACACTGGGCAGGTGAAGTAAAGTTCACCTGTTTCTGTGATCTTGGCATTTGAAGGGATAGTGTGGTCAGAGCCATGCTCGACCGGAATCCTTTTGTAAACGACAAAAATATGTTGTCTGAGACTTGGCGGGACACCGGGCAGGCGAAGAAGAGATGGGTAGGTGTAGAGTTCACCTGTGCCGTCAGCATATGAAGGGGTAATGTGGTCAGACCTATGCTCAGCCTATGTTGGTGTCAGTGTTCCTTCCAGATATTTTTCTCGGTAGAATTTCTTCTAGATGTCTGGAAGAAACTCTGATCGGTGTTTTAAAAGACAAAAACATGTCTAAGTTGGGGAACTGGGCAGGCGAAATAGAGTTGATCTGTTTTTGTGATCTCAGCCTATGAACTGATAGTGTTGTCAGGCCCATGCTCAGCCGAAATAAGTGTTTTTAAAAGACAAAAACGTCTGAGGTGTGACGTCTATTTGAATGTGGGATCTGTTTTTTTACGATAAGTGACAGACGTGATGTTTTTTATGGATGATACAGAAACCCACAGTTATCCAAGGGATGACGGGTAGTCTAGTAATTCAATAAAGTCCTCCTATCTAGAATGATAATAACAAATACTTTATGTTTATTGCAAAATAAAAACGGTTATAAAATTGCATTTTAAGACGCGATTCCGGCTACATTCGGACATAGCCTTCATCCTACCACTAGCATTAGCCCTAACCTTAATAATACCATTTAAAATTTAGGATTATGTTTAATATTTGTATGCTATTAGGTTCGGCGTCAATTTGTAATCGATATGAGGAAATGTCTAACTCAAATTTTGGAACAGTGAGTATGTGACAAGAGAGTAATTGCCTGGTTATGTAATGTCGGGGAAAATATCGGAGGGTAATTGTCTGGGGGGGGGGGGGGGGGGTAGGGACTCATGACCTGCTTTACAGCTTTACAGGTCTCTACAGAATATAATTTATTGAACTTTCCTGTAGCCAATCCTTTTCATATTGTTACTTGAGCTACCCGAAAAAAAAAAGCGTGGGTCTATTTCTAAATATTATTAAAGGTACCCAATAGACAGTAAATTGACCCACGCTTTTCCTTATAGTTATTATATATTTAAAGAAACTCATTTATTTTTTTTACTTTTAGTGTATTATTATTACATAGAAGCTTGTTATTAAACATTTTTAATGAATTTTTTACAAGCTTTCTCTGCCAGTTTGTCGTCAGTCTGTCGACAGTCTTTCTGTCGACATAGATCGAAACTGGCGAGCAAAATTCTGGGCACTTTTAACTGTCAGATTCGTTTCAAGTCTTAAGGCATCTGACTTACGATTAGGAAAGTACTTGAATCCGTCAATATTAGCGACCAGACTAAAATGTCTGATATAGGGCGGGCTCAAAGGTTTGCTACAAACACGGAGTTAGAATTAGTACACACTAGACTACCCGTTATCTAGTTAGATAACTGTGGGGTTCTGGTGTCATCCATAAATGACATCACGTCTGTTACTTATCATCACAAAATAACCAGACCCCAGATTTAAAAAACGTTTTTTTTTGGTATTTTAAAAACACCGATTTCAGCTGAGCATGGGTCTGACCACACTATCCCTTTATATACTAACGTCGCAGGTGACCTACCTAACTCTAGTTCACCTGCCCATTGTCTCGCAAATTCTCAGACATGTTTTTATTGCTTTAAAAGAAACGATTCCTCCGAGCATGGCTCTGACCATACTACCATTTATAGGCTGAGTACACAGAAACAGGTGAACTCTACTTCACCTGCCCTGTATTCCACCAAGTTCCAATAGGCAATTTTATCAATCAATGTAAAAGATAAAAAATTGACATGTGTCTCGCACCCGTACCTACCGCATGGTATAACCTAATACACTTATGTCTTATCTATCTAGGCTCGTAGTATTAGGGACGTAAATACTGATATATTTTACTTTTATTCTCGATCTATAACTTTTCCCCTTCGACAGCTGATCTTTAGATCTATAGAAATTTAACGTATACTTTAATGAAAAGGACTGTTGAAAATTGATATAAGTGCCGGAACGTAATAAAATAGCAAACGGACGTATCGTTAAAGCTATAGCCGACTGAAAATTAGCTTTAGAACGCTCTAAACGTTTGAATTGGCACTAAAATATTCAATGGAAGCCGCCATTTTTGTGGTAAAAAATAAATAAATCATGTTACGTCACTATTCGCTATAAGTAAAGTCATTGTTCTGAGATTTTATAATTAATGTGGATAATCTTACAATGAATAAATCAATAAATTAATGAAGGTCTTTAAATAAATTAGTGATTAACAGTGTCTAAAAAAATTTGTTCTCTACCTAATTGCTATTTTACAGCTCTACACTTAGTTCAGATTGTCTCCTGTAACCAAACGGACAAAGAAATTAATATTCAAACATGTAAACAAACTTGAGTTTTAGTAGTATACTAGACTACCCGTTATCTATTTAGATAACTGTGGGTTTCGGGGGTCATCCATAAATGACATCACGTTTGTAACTTATCATCACAAAATAACCAGACCTCACATTAAAAAGATGTAAATTGAAAAAAAAAATTACATTGCCTTGATTTGTGCCACCCACATGGAAACCAAATACACTATTACCTTAGCTATCTAGGCTAAGCACTTTTCGTGCTACATATAAAAACTTTTACTCTGTTTACGAAACCTGATTTACGTGAATAGGTCCTAGATGTAGTATTTTCAAATTAAATTTTATCTTAAATTAGCCAATTCCATAGCTAAACAAACAAAGATTTATATAAATAAACACGGCCTCAAATAGTTCAGTATAGAAACTCATTATTATCTAGATAGCGTTATCTCGATTCTAGATTCTACGACTGGTTTGGTTAAGTCGAGATTTGGATAAATCACTTGTATTAATGAATTAGATGATCGGTGAAGCTAAAAAAGCAAAGGTTTATATCAAATATTTAAGGACTAAAGAAGTTTATAAAAGAAACTCAATAATGTATTCTGATTTTAAAAAACGTTTTAATTTTAAATAATTAATTTTGGTTTGACCTATATTCTAGATCTATAAATAACTTCGTTCAAGATCTAGATGTCTAGAGAAATTTATTGTATACTAAAATAAAAAGAACTGTTAAAAATTGATATTATTTTCGGAACGTAATAAAATGGCAAACGGACATATCGCTAAAGCTATAGCCGACAGAAAATCAGCTTTATAGTGCGTTACAATTTCGAATGGGCAGTAAAATATTCAATGGAAGCTGTAATTGTGGTTGAAAAAAGTAAATAAATAATTAGTGTGTTGGTTAATCTACCAATGAATTAATCAATACCTTAATTAACGTCTTTAAATAAATTTGTGATTAATAAAAATTGTTCTCTGCCTAATTGCTATTTATAGCTCTACAAATAGTGCTGATTCTCTCCTGTAACCAAACGCGCTAACAAAAATAAATAAAAAATAAATAAATACTCAAACATGTAAGCCAACTTGAGTTTTAGTAGTATATAGATATATGGATAGATATGCCTTTACATTAAAAAATTACATGAGCACTTACTACAGTTCCTTTCATCCTCGTAGTGAGAACAATGTTTTTTGCCGTCACATACAAGCTCGTTTGAAACACATTGAGTACCCGTGATACGACAATGGAATGCGTCACTGACACAGGTTGCTGATCATAGATAGACATTAAAGAAACAACTAATGTCGGTATTTTGATTTCCTATAATAAAAAAAAGTATATTGTTGCGGAGAGTGGTAAGAGATAGGACTAGGGAGAGGTAGGACAAGGGAGAGGTAGGGCAAGGGAGGGGTAGGTCAAGGGAGAGGGAGGACAAGGGAGAGGTAGGACAAGTGAGAGGTAAGACAATGGAGAGGGAGGACAAGGGAGAGGGAGGATAAGGGAGAGGTAGGACAAGGGAGAGGTAGGACAAGGGAGATGGAGGACAAGGGAGAGGGAGGACAAGGGAGAGGTAGGACAAGGGAGAGGTAGGACAAGGGAGAAGTAGATCAAGGGAGAGAGAGGACAAGGGAGATGTAGGACAAGGGAGAGGTAGGACAAGGGAGAGGTAGGACAAGGGAGAGGTAGGACAAGGGAGAGCTAGGACAAGGGAGAGGGAGGACAAGGGAGAGGTAGGACATGGGAGAGGTAGGGCAAGGGAGAGGTAGGACAAGGGAGAGGTAGGTCAAGGTAGAAAGAGGACAAGGGAGAGGTAGGACAAGGGAGAGGTAGGACAAGGGAGAGGTAGGACGGGGGAGAGCTGAGACAAGGGAGAGGTGTGACAAGGGATAGGATGGTCAGCACACTATTAAACTATGATCCATAAAATACAACGTAGGCATTGTTTACATTTAAATATCTTAATATTATAAAATATTGGAATCGTAACGCAATGATGAAACCTCTTAAAATATTACGTCAGACTTTCTTAAAAGACCCCGACAACACGCGGGAAAGGGCACGCTAGTTATATTATAATTAGTTTTAATTTTTTAAACGTTGTTTGATAGTCTATTATAAGAAATACACATACGCAGTTAACTAGGTGTATTTGATATATTTACAATCAAATATACTATAGTAAACAGTATTAACTGCTTTCATTTCTTTCATTTTAATTTTTTGTGGCTTCAAAAGACAGACACAATTTAATATGCATAACATTTTATACCATTTTTTTATATTGACTATTTGCATTTTGCAAAAACAGCTGGGCTCTCATGGGCACAGATTAGAGGAGCAGCCCAAAATCAAGTCCGCTGGAGATGTGTGGTTGCAGCCCTTTGCTCCCCAGGGGCCATAAAGGAATGATGATGATTTGCATTTTAATTAATTCAAAATTGAAATTTCACTACAGCGCAAACTAAGCTTTAAAATATTATAAATTGCAATCGCAGATTGACTTTTGTGTTTTTCTAGATCATTTATTGCATTTTGTGTAAATCACAATGATTAATATCAAGAGGAACTTACAGCAGTTGGATTCATCCAGTAGATCTAAACACTCAACATTTCCATTACACCTTATGGGAGGTGCTTTGCAAAACTTAAAGGGGCACTTGTATTCATTATCATTACAACCTTCTAGTGAAGAAAGGAAATACATTCAGTTATTAGCGTTTTAAAACTCAGCCATAACATAAAATAAAATTGAATTAAACAGACTGTCAATGTTGCTTTTTTTTTGCATAGAATATAAATTAATATTTGAATCGCGAATAACACATGCTACGACGTTTTTAAAACAATGAAACATAAAAAATATATTATTTGCAAAACATATAACTGTTTTGTTTTGTATAAGTTTATTACGTTTTTATTTGCTCTATAAAATGACTACAGCACATTTTAATGCAAGAATTAGAATTAAACGGGTTTGCCGATTAAATAATCCAAGTTGAAAATGATTATGAAAATGCATTATGATTTAGAAACAAAACACGTTACTTACTACAAGGGTATTCGTCCTCGCCTTCGGCGCAGTCTCTTTTGCCATTACAAGCCAAATCAAATGAGATATTAGTGCCATTGTTACACGTGTAACTTTCTTTAGAACTTATAGCTTGGTAAAAGAAACGGAAAATTTAGTTATTTTATTATCACAATAATTCCGCATTTACAGAATTAATATAATGCTCTCTCTGCCCCCCCCCCCCCCCCCCCACCTCTCTCTCTCTATCTCTTCCATGAGATTTTACTAACTCAATGTTATGCTCATTAGCCAGACAGACTGCGATAGCATTAAGTATCACTGGTGTTAACAGGTATTAGAAACTAATTTCCGCAAGGTTTTTACTTTCTGCCCTTCTTTAAGAGCTGTTCGCACAGTTCATCTCACAACAGTTCCGTACGCGGTAGACTACCGTTCATCTTACAACAAATCCGTACGCGGTAGACTACAGTCCATCTCACAACAATTCCGAACGCGGTAGACTACAATTCATCTCAAAACAATTCCGTACGCGGTAGACTACAGTAAATCTCACTTACAACAATTCAGTACGCGAAGACTACAGTTTTTCTCACAACAATTCCGTACGCGAGAGATTACAGTTCATCTCACTACAATTCCGTACACGGTAGACTACAGTTTATCTCACAATAATTCATTACGCGGCAGATTACAGTTCATCTGACAACAATTCCGTACACGGAAGACTACAGTTCGTATCAAAACAATTCGTACGCGGTAGACTACAGTAAATCTCATTTACAACAATTCAGTACGCGGTAGACTAAAATAAAACTCACTTACAACAATTCCGTATGCGTTAGAGTACAGTTAATCTCACACCTATTTCGTACGCTGTAGACTACAGTTCATCTTATAACAATTTCGTACGCGGTAGACTACAGTCCATCTCACAAAAATTCCGTACGCGGTAGACTACAGTTCTACTCCCAACAATTCCGTATGCTGTAGACTACAGTTCATTTCACAACAATTCGTATGCGGTAGACTATAGTAAATATCACATACATCAATTTTGTACGCGCTTGACTACAGTTATCTCACTTACACTAGTTCCTTACGCGGTAGACTACAGTTCATCTCACAACAATTCCGTATGCGGTAGACTACAGTTCATCTCACAACTCCGTACGCGGTAAACTACAGTTCATCTCACTTACAACAATTCCGTACACGGTAGACTACAGTTCATCTTAAGACAATTCCGTACGCGGTAGACTACGGTCCATCTCACTTACAACAATTCCGTACGAGGTAGTGTACAGGTCATCTCACTTACAACAATTCCGTTCGTCGGATCCATCCTTACAGTTCCGAATGCCGTCACATTTCTTATATAGCCCAATACATGTTCTTTCTTGGCGGCAATTAAAAGCGTAAGGCTGACACCATGCTGTCAAACAAATATCATTATCATTAATATGTTTTGTTTTACTTAAAATATTTGCTTATTTTATTTGAAAGCCAATTTTAAAAAAAATCTTTTTTTAAAAATTAGTTTTAGGCATGCATTTGTATTTAATGATATTCCAACAAATGCCTATTCAGATGAGAAAGGAACTTTAAAGGGACAAGAAAGCACCGATGTGCTTCTGTCAATCAGTACTGAAGTTGGGATGGTCTCGACTACCTTTCCTAAAGCCTATTATGAAAAAATCAAGGGAGAGAATTCAAATTATACACGCTTTCTATTGTATTTTTTTGTAAAATAAAAAGAAGTAAACGTACATAAAACCGAAATTATTGTAATTATATTCTTTTTACTTATTTGTAGAATACAGGATAATACAGAATAGTAATTAAACCAATACAAAAAAACGAAAATTTTACACTATAAAATCATAATGGATTGTGGGCCCCAAATAAATAATATAAAGAAGCAAAAGTCGTCTTAATATCTAGCCACCTCTCGCGCTATGGACTTTTTTATTTCCAAAAGAATTTTGCCGACTACAGCGTGTGTTTGAATATAGTAGAAAGAGGACTCGGAATGGTGTCTAAAGAATAAAGATAATCCAGTATTCTTTTTATAAAACAATCATGAAGTCAAACATGCAAGAAAATGTTTTTGTTTTTTACTGTTAAAAAATTGATTATGGTCGGCTGTGGGCCCCTAAACGGCTTCCTCCTCCCCCCTTCCCCCGCATTGAGCGGTCTGGCGGCACTGTAGTTCCGCCCCTGTGTTTGGTGTGATTTTTCTGAGGCGCGCGTGTATTTACATTTAATTGGTGTGTTGAAAGTTATTTTTAAAACTACTATTGAATTGTTTAATCGTGTATTTAGTACAAAACGTTTATAAGAAAACTCAGAAAAAGAGAATGCAAACTTTTACAGTTAGATAGATTGGAATAATTAAACTTCGTAAACTTATAAGAAGTTGCTTAATGAAATTTTTAAAAATAGTAATGTGAATTGTGTAGAATGGTTGCGTGCGAAGGATTCATTTATTGTTTATCTCCATACTACTAAAACTTAAGTTTGTATACATGTTTGAATATTTATTTGTTTGTTTTTTGTTTGTCTGATTGACTACTCGAGAGAATGTGCTATGTGGAGAGCTGTAAAATAGTACGTAGGTAGAGAACAATTTCTGGTTTCAGATAGACTGTTCATCACAAATTTATTTAAAGACGTTAATTAATTTATTGATTTATTCATTGGTAGATTAACCACATTAATTTTAAAAGTTTAGAGAAACGACTTACTTTGAGTGAATAGTGACGTCACATTATTGGTTTATATTTTAGTACAATAATTGGCGGCTCCAATACAAGATTTCGTGTCTTATTGAGATCTTTAACGCGCTGTAAAACTAATTTTCTGTCGGCTATAACTTTAACAACAAGCCCGTTTGCTGTTTTTATTACGTTCCAACACTTATATCAATTTTTAACTGTCTTTTTGATTTGGTTTAACAATAAATTTCTCTAGCTCTACAATCTGTCCAAGAAAGTTATTTATAGATCTAGATCTAGAATCTAGGTCAAACCAAAGATTTATTAGTTAATAATACAATAAAAAAAAACTAGACTTAAGAAACCCAGTCGTAGATCTGGAGTATAGATAACTAGCTGCATCTCGTGCTCCGCCACGTTAAATCTTTTTTAAATGTACCAACTTGGGAACAGAACAAACCTAAACACAACTTTTATGGTTCCAAAATCTATAGCGATGACAGAAGGAAGGACTGACACACTACTTGGCCGCTTATATTATCGATTATATCTAGATTTAGAAAATAATGAGTTTCTATATACTAAACTATTTTAGACCTTTATTATTTTATATAAATCTTTGTTTAGCTATGGAATATGCTAATTTGGAAATGCTCGATCTAGGGCCTATTTGCGTAACTTAAGATTCATACGCGGCTTCTATATCGCTAATTTTGCAAAATTATAGACTTAACCTATATTCTAGATCTAGCTCTATCTAGATATACTAAACTATTTCAGGCCTTAATATTTTACTTTATGTAAATATTTGTTTGTTTAGCTATGGAAGATGCTAATGTGTGATGCTAATGTGTGATAATATTACATTTGAAATGCTCGATCTAGGTGAGTTGACAGTGTAAACGCTAACCGTGTGGGTGGTACGGGTTCGAAACACATATTGTAAATAATAATTATTTTTTGTAATTTTTTATAGATGTGACTGATAAAGTTGTCTATCGGGACTTGGCAGGACACGGGACAGGTGAAGTAAAGTTCACCTGTTTCTCCTGGTTATGTAATGTCAGGGAAAATATCGGAGGGTAATTGTCGGGGGGGGGGGGGGGGGGTAGGGAGTCATGCCCTGCTTAACAGCTTTAAAGGACTCTACAGAATATAATTTATTAAACTTTCCTGCAGCCAATCGTTTTCATATTGTTACTTGAGCTACCCGAAAAAAAGCGTGGGTCTATTTCTAAATATTAGTAAAAGTACCCAATAGACAATAAATTGACCCACGCTTTTCCTTATAGTTATTATATATTTAAAGAAAATCATTTATTTTTTTACTTTTAGTGCATTATTACATAAAAATCTTGTTATTAAAACATTTTTAATGAATTTTTTACAAGCTTCTTCTGCCAATCTGTCGTCCGTCTGTCGACAGTCTTTCTGTCGACATAGATCGAAACGGGCGAGCAAAATTTTGGGCACTTTTAACTGTCAGATTCTTTTTTGAGTCTTTACGCATCTGACTTACGATTAGGAAAGTACTCGAATCCGTCAATATTAGCGACCAGACTAAAATGTCTGATATAGAGCGGGCTCAACGGTTTGTTACAAACACGGAGTTAGAATTAGTACGCACTAGACTACCCGTTATCTAGTTAGATAACTGTGGGGTTTGTGACCTACTGAGGTCTTTTTTCTTTAATTGTATTACTTAGTCTCTTGAGTTTTGTGATTGACCTTGGGGGAGTTGTTAGTTCACCGGTTCTCATCAGTCAACTGAACTCCGTCACGGCATGTGATTGGATTGTTTAATCCCTAGCAGATCCTCGACCAATGATCTTGCGACCGTGAGAATCCTTATCAGATCCTCAACAAATAGTCGTAGGACTTTTGAGTGATCTCCCCTAGTACTGAGTTGTATTTAATCTCGTGCAGATCATGTCAAAAGAGGCAGTTAGATTGACCTTTGGACTAGGAGAGAGCTGTGCCGTATGTTAGTGCGCCATTTTCAATTGTGTAGTTTGAGGCATGTTTTATCATCTTGTATAAGGTATTGTGTAACCATTTTTGGTATTACTAATATTTTTGTTCTGGTGTATAGTTGCACCCTTTGTCACATCGGTGATAGGTTGACCTTTTTTTGGTTTCTATTGTTGTAGAGGCAATATGTCTCTTATTGATATTTGTGGTATTTATAATGCCATTCAGTGTGTCAAGTAATGTTCTTTAATAGTGTTTAATATACTAAGCCACAGCTGTGATATATAGTGATTTTCTTCAACTGTAAGTTGGAGTTTTGAGTTTATTTATTGTACTCTTAAAGGCTGTACATTTTGTACAGTCCCAGTGTCGTAGTTTCTTGTACACTTATTAAAAGGGTATTGACATTTTTAAGTCGTGTTGAGTCTCTTCAATTTGTCGTGTTTTCCCCTAGACATCATTAACGAGCTCACGTCAAGTTGTTAGGATTTCATTAGTGTGACTTCTGTCAGTGCCATCCCAAACGAAACCGGGGTGTCCGCTCCCTCCGCGGCTGTCGGAGAGCGGTCATTACAGGTTCTGGTGTCATTCATAAATGACATTACGTCGGTCACTTATCATCACAAAATAACCAGACCCCACATTAAAAAAAAGTTTTTTTTCATGTTTTAAAAACACCGATTTCGGCTGAACATGGGTGTGACCACACTATCCGTTCATATACTAACATCGCAGGTGACCTACCTAACAATAGTTCACCTGCCCAGTGTCTCGCCAATCCTCAGACATGTTTTATTGCTTTAAAAGAAACGATTCCTGCCGAGCATGGCTCTGACCATACTATCCTTCATATGCTGAGTACACAGAAACAGGTGAACTCTACTTCACCTGCCCTGTATCCCACCAAGTTCCAATAGGCAATTTTATCAATCACATCTAAAAAAATGTAAAAAAATAAAAAATTGACATGCGTCTCGAACCCGTACCACCCGCATGGTAAACAGAGTTTCTTCCAGGCATCTCTTCGGGGGGGCGAAGCCCCCCCGAAAAAATTTTACCGCCCCCCCGAACGAAATGAAATTTATATAATTTATATAGAGAATATATACTTTTAACAGTGTCCGCCCCCCCGAAGAAAGTCTACCGCCCCCCCCGAAAATTTCAAGTGCCCCCCCGGAGAAAAAAGTCTGGAAGAAACACTGATGGTAAAACCTAATACACTTATGTCTTAGCTATCTAGGCTATAACTTTTCCCCATCGACAGCTGATCTTTAGATCTATAGAAATATATTGTATACTTAAATGAAAAGGACTGTTAAAAATTGATGTAAGTGTCGGAACGTAATAAGTAGCTAACGGACTATAGTTAAAGCTATAGCCGAAAAAAAATTAGCTTTAGAACGCTCTAAACGTTTGAATTGGCACTAAAATATTCAATGGAAGCCGCCATTATTGTGGTAACAATTAAATAAATCATGTTACGTCACTATTCGCTATAAGTAAAGTCATTGTTCTGAGATTTTATAATTAATGTGGATAATCTTACAATGAATAAATCAATAAACTAATGAAGGTCTTTAAATAAATTTGTGATTAACAGTGTCTAAAAAAATTGTTCTCTACCTAAATACTATTTTACAGCTCTACACTTAGTTCAGATTGTCTCCTGTAACCAAACGGACAAAGAAATTAATATTCAAACATGTAAACAAACTTGAGTTTTAGTAGTATACTAGACTACCCGTTATTTATTTAGATAAATGTGGGTTTCGGGGGTCATCCATAAATGACATCACGTCTGTAACTTATCATCACAAATAACCAGACTTCACATTAAAAAGATGTAAATTGAAACAAAATACACTATCACCTTAGCTATCTAGGCTCATGACGTCATGACACTTTGTGCTCCATATAAAAATTTTACTCTGTTTAAGAAACTTGATTTACGTGAATAGATCCTAGATGTAGTATTTTTAAATTAAATTTTATCTTAAATTAGCCAATTCCATAGCTAAACAAAAAAAGATTTATATAAATAAACACGGTCTCAAATAGTTTAGTATAGAAACTCATTATTATCTAGATCGAGTTATCTCGATTCTAGATTCTACGACTGGTTTGGTTAAGTCGAGATTTGGCCGCAACTCTAGACTCTACACTCCAGCTAAATCTAGACGGATAAATCACTTGTATTAATGAAATAGATGATCGGTGAAGCTAAAAAGCAAAGATTTATATCAAATATTTAAGGAATAAAGTAGTTTTAATAAAGAAACTCAATAATGTATTCTGATTTTAAAAAGCTTTTTAATTTTAAATAATTAATTTTGGTTTAACCTAGATTCTAGATCTATAAATAACTTTATTCAAGATCTAGAAGTCTAGAGCAACTTATTGTATACTAAAATAAAAAGAACTGTTTAAAATTGATATTAGTGTCGGAACGTAATAAAAATAGGAAACGGACATATCGCTAAAGCTATAGCGACAGAAAATTAGCTTTATAGTGCGTTACAATTTCGAATGGGCAGCAAAATATTCAACGGAAGCCGTAATTGTCATTGAAAAAAGTAAATAAATCATGTGACGTCACTATTCACTATAAGTAAAGTCATTGTTCTGAACTGTTATAAATAGTGTGGTGATTAATCTACCAATTGAATGAATAAATCAATACAATAATTAACGTCACTAAATAAATTTGTGATTAATAAAAATTGTTCTCTGCCTAATTACTATTTATAGCTCTACACATAGTGCAGATTCTCTCCTGTAACCAAACGCGCTAACAAAAATAAATAAAAAATAAATAAATACTCACACATGTAAGCCAACTTGAGTTTTAGTAGTATATATATTATATGGATAGATTTGCCATTACATTAAAAAACTAAACGAGCACTTACTACAGTTTTGTTCATCCTCATTGTAAGAACAATGTTTTATGCTGTCACATACAAGCTCTTTTGATACACATTGAGTACCCGTGATACGACAATGGAATGCGTCACCGACACAGGTTGCTGATCATAGATAGACATTAAAGAAACAACTAATGTCGGCATTTTAATTTCCTATAATAAAAAAAGAATATTGTTGCGGAGAGTGGTAAGAGATAGGACTAGGGAGAGGTAGGACAAGGGAGAGGTAGGACAAGGGAGAGGTAGGACAAGGGAGAGGTAGGTCAAGGGAGAGGTAGGACAAGGGAGAGGTAGGACAAGGGAGAGGTAGGACAAGGGAGAGGTAGGACAAGGGAGAGGTAGGTCAAGGGAGAGGTTGGACAAGGGAGAAGTAGGACAAGGGAGAGGTAGGTCAAGGGAGAGAGAGGACAAGGGAGAGGTAGGACAAGGGAGAGGTAGGACGAGGGAGAGCTGAGACAAGGGAGAAGTGTGATAAGGGATAGGTGGGTCAGCACATTATTAAACTACGATCCATAAAATACAACGTAGGCATTGTTTACATTAAAATATCTTAATATTGTAAAATATTGGAATCGTAACGCAATGATGAAACCTTCTTAAAATATTACGTCAGACGTTCTTAAAAGACCCCGACAACACGCGGGAAAGGGCACGCTATTTATATTATATTTAGTTTTAATTTTCAAAAAGTTGTTTAATAATCTATTATAAGAAATACACATATGCAGTTAACTAGGTGTATTTGATATATTTACAATCAAATATACTATAGTAAACAGTATTAACTGCTTTCATTTCTTTCATTTTTAATTTTTTGTGGCTTCAAAAGACAGACACAATTTAATATGCATAACATTTTATACCATTTTTTTTATATTGACTATTTGCATTTTGCAAAAACAGCTGGGCTCTCATGGGCACAGATTAGAGGAGCAGCCCAAAATCAAGTCCGCTGGAGATGTGTGGTTGCAGCCCTTTGCTCACCAGGGGCCATAAAGGAATGATGATGATTTGCATTTTAATTAATTCAAAATTGAAATTTCACTACAGCGCAAACTAAGCTTTAAAATATTATAAATTGCAATCGCAGATTGACTTTTGTGTTTTTCTATATCATTTATTGCATTTCGTGTAAATCACAATGATAAATATCAAAAGGAACTTACAGCAGTTGGATTCATCCAGTAGATCTAAACACTCAACATTTCCATTACACCTTATGGGAGGTGCTTTGCAAAACTTAAAGGGGCATTTGTATTCATTATCATTACAACCTTCTAGTGAAGAAATGAAATACATTCAGTTATTAGCGTTTTAAAACTCAGCCATAACATAAAATAAAATTGAATGAAGCAAACTACGAATGATTTTTTTGCATAGAATAAACATTAATATTTGAATCGCGAATGACACATGCTGCGACGTAATTTGCAAAACATATATCTGTTTAATTTTGTATAAATTTATTACGTTTTTATTTGCTCTATAAAATGACTACAGCTCATTTTAATGCAAGAATTAGAATTAAACGGGTTTGCCGATTAAAAATCCACGTTGAAAATGCATTATGATTATGAACAAAACACATGATACAGTTATATATTAAGCACAGATTTCTTATACCCAGTTACTTACTACAACGGTATTCGTCCTCACCGCCGGCGCAGTCCCTTTTGCCATTACAAGTCAAATCAAATGAGATATTAGTGCCATTGTGACACGTGTAACTTTCTTCAGAACTTATAGCTGGGTAAATGAAACAGAAAATTTTGTTATTTTATTATCACAATAATTCCGCATATACAGAATTAATATAATGCTCTCTCTGCCCCCCCCCCTCACCTCTCTCTCTTTTCCATGAGATTTTACAAACTCAATGTTTTGCTCATTAGCCAGCCAGACTGCGATAGCACTAATTATCACTGGTGTTACCAGGTTATAGAAACTAATTTCCGCAATGTTTTTACTTCCTCCCCTTCTTTAAGAGCTGTTCGCACAGTTCATCTCACAACACTTCCGTGTGCGGTAGACTACAGTTCATCTTACAACAATTCCGTACGCGGTAGACTAAAATAAATCTCACCTACAACAATTCGGTACGCCGTAGATTACCGTTCATCTCACTTACAACAATTCCGCACGCGGTAGACTACAGTAAATCTCACTTACAACAATTCCGTACGCGGTGGACTACAGTTCGTCTCAAAACAATTCGTACGCGGTAGACTACAGTAAGTCTCACTTACAACAATTCCGTACTCGGTAGACTACAGTTCATCTCACAACAATTTCTAACGCGGTATACTACAGTTCATCTCTTTTACAACAATTCCGTACGCGGTAGACTACAGTTCATCTCTTTCACAACAATTCCGTACGCGGTTGACTACAGTTTATCTCACTTACAACAATTCTGTTCGTCGGATCCATCCTTACAGTTATCAGTGCCGTCACATTTCTGGTGTAGCCCAATACATGTTCTTTCTTGGCGGCAATTAAAAGCGTAAGGCTGACAACTTGCTGTTAAACAAACATCATTATTATTAAAATGTTTTGTTTTATTTAAAAAAAAACTGCTTTTTAGCGCAATTTCCTTACTGGACAATTGCAATTATTAACTCGTCATTTCTGGATGTGTGTCCGCAGCTTTAAGTCGTATCTAAGTCGTATCTCCTCCTCAACGAAGCAATATCTAGGACTAGTTCCGAAAGCAAATATGTTAAGCAAGTTCCGAGGATGATTGTGGGCCAAATAAATTCCCTGCATTCCTTCCTGGATTTCCCGGAAAAGCCAAAAAACCTCGAAAAAATGCAGTTTTTGGCCCATATCTTGGCAACCAGACCATTTAGCGACTTGAAACATTTACCAATAGATTCCTGCCATAATTTAGAACAATATTGCCGAAAAATGTTTTCGAAAATATCCTTTTGTTCGGTCACAATTTGTTTTTAAAATTACATTATACATAATACACTACAGTACTATATAGCAATATAGAGAGCGCGACAACTAAATACCCCCTACACGTCCGCAATTTTTTTTAAATCTCGTTAATAAATATTTTTTCTATTTTGTTTTGAATAATTAAAACTACTTGTTTTGCATTATTTATTTGCTGAATATATTATTTATCTCGATTTAAAATTGTTATGGATAACATAAGGAAATTGCGCTTAAATTGTCACTATACTTGTTATTAACTTGTTTTATTTAAAAGCCAATTTAAAAAAAAAAAATTAAAAAAAATTAATTTTGGACATGCATTTGTATTTGACGATACTCTAACAAATGCTTATTCAAATTCATTTTTAACACGTTTTTCTTAACTCAGCTTCGCGTTTATTTGTTTGTTTGGATGTTTGTTGTTAAAATTGACATCGAAAATTAGCCCACTTCTGATTGCTCTAGAGATCTGAAATTTGGCATGCAGGCTACTTTCGCCTAACAATTTCAGATGCAATCATAAAAACTAGCAATTAGAGACCGTAATTAGCTTAATTTAATTACGCCCCAAGGACCATAAAATTGAGGACATGATTTCTAAAGATACCGACAAGACTGGAGGCCTATTGACACAGTTACTTCGGCCACAATCGATGTGAGCGCGCTAGCCGTGATCGTATAGTGGTTAGTACTTCGCGTTGTGGCCGCGACAACCCAGGTTAGAATCCTGGTCGCTCAAGATTTTTAGTCCGTGTATTTATAAACACTTAGTAAAGTCATACTTAATCAAGTCATTAGATAAAGTAGAAAATAAACTATATATAAATTTTTTTTAAAACCCACGTTTTTCATGTGTAGCAACGGACTAAAAAGGAGAAAATAAAATACTTAAAAAAAACTTTTTAAAAAACCACGTTTTTCTTGTGGACTAAAAAGTAGAAAATAAATTTTTCTTTTGTGCTTCCTCGAGCTGTGCAGATTCTTGTGATGACTGACAAAAAACGTGGGTCGGGCAGATGGGTCGGGAAATTCGATGGTGAACGTACCCACGTTTTTTGTCAGTCATCACAAGAATCTGCACAGCTCGAGGAAGCACAAAAGAAAAATTTATTTTCTACTTTTTAGTCCACAAGAAAAACGTGGTTTTTTAAAAAGTTTTTTTTAAGTATTTTATTCCCACGTTTTCTTTAACTTGCTTTCGCGTCTGTTTGGTTCTCCAATCAAATCTTGCGATCGAAATTTCGGGCACTTCCCAGTTAGCTAGCGCGCTGAAATTTTCAGGGAAGCTTTGTTTTGGATGACATTAGAATATTCAATTGTTATTATTACTAAATTGATCCATGGAAACATTTTATTGAGCATTTTAGACCGCTATATAATATATATATATATAATTCTCCTCTGCGAGCCATTAGAAAACAAGCTGCAAGCGCCTCCTTACAGTCCCCTCTCTTTCTCTCTATCACTATCACTAAAACCCTACCCCACCCCCACATGGTCTGCTGAGCTGTGGTCACGTTAATGTTTACAAACCGTATAGCCAGGTTTAGTGACGGCTATTAGGGGCAGATAATTTAGTTTGAACCGACTTTATACTTACAGGAGGTAACTAAGAGGAGGCTGCTTTCACGGGGGTGGGGGGGGGGGGGGTGTAGGGTCGGGGTTAGGGGAAAGAAGGGGGGGGGGTTAGTGTTTTAAAGCAAATATTTTCAGTGGCAGCATTGGTACTGTCGAATTCACAAATTATGAATTACTGACAAGTAGAAAATAAATCAACTAAATAGCGGCGTATGATACGCCGCGGGTCGGCTCGTTGTAGTAAAAACGTGGGGAAAAAGGGACATAACCCAGTAACTGTAATTTGTGTACAAACAACCGTAACAACTGGTGGCCAGTATGGGGGAGACGATATGGTCGAGTGGTTGGGCACACGATTGCTATCCCACTCGACACTGGTTCAAATCTATGTGTTTAGTCAGTAACGTATTCACACAACGTGTTTTTTACGAGTTGTCTTTTTACGAGTTGTCTTCGTTTACCCAAAAAAAGTGAATGCGAAAAGATAAAATCGATAGCAAGATTTTAATGCAAACAAACAGACAAAGACTAAAAAGTAGAAAATAATAATCATTAAAAAAGTTAAAAAAAAACCCACGTTTTCTGATTGAACTAATAAAAAGTAGAAAATAAATGTTATACATCACAATAATGCAAGCGATCACTCTACTATAAGCGATCAAAAACGTGGGGCACCGAAGTAAAAGTTATATTACTATTGATTAGATAATACAATTGACTTTTATTAGGGAGCTTGTAGAGAGTCAACAGTATTAGAAACTGTAAGAAAATCACGGCGCCCCACGTCAGTTGCATGAAAATTGTTCTTGACAAAGCTGTTCAATATCGTTTTAACGGGAAAAATACCAGATTCAAAGAAATGTCATATTAACCGTCTAATAACAACTTGTGAGTGCTATTAGTCTGTTTAGAAAATCTCTGTTTCAATATATTTCTGCTATAATGCTTCCTAAACCCAAGTCGGTGTAAATAATATGAAGCATGAAAGCTTTGTATGTGTAATAAGTGTAATGGTTTCTCGCGTTATGTTTTGTGTGATTTCTTTAATATTTATATTATTAGTTTTAAGTACATTTCCTTTCTATACTATGTCATTCTTTTTTATGTATTTTAAAAAAAACACATAATAATTAAGAAAAGTAATTGCTTTTTTAAATTTGTTTAAAGCAAATCTATTAAAAAGTGCTTAAAGGCACACACATTTGACTATTTAAAAAAGGGAAATGAGTCATGGAAGTGGTTTGAACGTTTGCTATCTTTCACACTACACCTCATGTATATATTTTTTTTCTAACACAAACACGCCCCGCTTTACGCTGAATGTGAAAGAAACACCAATTGGCGAAGGCATTGGTGTCAGAGGCGTCGCTGGGGCTCTTGGGACACGGCCACCGGCGAAGGCCCCTAATGCAGTGAGACTGCTGATTCAAGTAGTACACCTGTTCAGGACACCCAATAAGCAGACCCCAGGTGCTTAGATAGCCACTTGGGATCTCGGGGCGCTCAACTACACATTTAAAACAAATGTTAGGTCTATGAGTACTCAAAAACTTCCCAAATTTTCATTGTGATAGCATGAATGGTGTAGTAATGCATAAAAGACAGGCACACGTTGTTCACGTTTACAGCTGTATGTGCCCAGCTCAGGCGGAGGAAAACCTTCTGATTTAAGGGACATCCATAAATGACGTCATGCTTTTTTGACGACTCACAAAAGGCTAGAACCTCATCCCTAAATGTCGTCCTTTAGTATTATTAATTGATTATAAATGTTCAAGAAATTTATTTCCTAATAAGATAAAGATAAATAGTCTTACCTTCCTTGTTTTATGAACAAGAATCATCAAACTAATTAAGTAATATCCGCGGACTAGTGTCAGATTAAGTGTCAGAAATGAAGAATGTACAGCTATGAAGTTCGCAAACGATTAATTTGTCTATTAGCTACTTATAAGGCTAAGAGTGGGGAGGAGGAGGGATGACAGAGAAAGAAACTTTAAAGGGACAACAAAGCACCGAAGTGCTTCTGTCCATCAGTGATGAATTTGGGATGGTCTCGACTACTTATCCTAAAGCCTATTATGAAACACTCAAGGGAGAGTTCAAATTATACACGCTAACTATCGTATTTTTTTTGTAAAACAAAAACAAGTAAACGTACATAAAACCGAAATTATAGTAATTATTTTATTTTTACTTATTTGTAGAATACAGGATAATACAGAATAGTAGTTAAACCAATACAACAAACGAACATTTTACACTATAAAACCACAAATAATTGTGGGCCCCTAATAAATGACATAAAGAAGCAAAAGTCGTCTTAATATCTAGCGATCTCTCGCGCGATGGACTTTTTTTATTTTCAAAAGAATTTTGCCGACTACAGCGTGTATTTGAATACAGTAGAAAGAGGACTCGGAACGGTGTCTATAGAATAAAGATAATCCAGTATTCTTTTTATAAAACAACCATGAAGTCAAACATGCAAGAACATATTTTTGTTTTTTACGATTTAAAAAAATGGATTATGGTCGGCTGTGGGGCCCTAAACGGCTTCCTCCCCCCCTCCCCCCCCCCCGCATTGAGGGGTCTGGCGGCATTGTAGTTGGTGTGATTTTTCCGAGGCGCGCGTGTATTTACATTTAATTGGTGCGCTGCACAGTTATTCCACGTTTTCTTTAACTTGCTTTCACGTCTGTTTATTTGTTTTTTCCAATCAAATCTTGCGATCGACATTTTGGGTACTTCCCAGCTAGCTAGCGCGATGAAATTTTCAGGGAGGCTTTGTTTCTGATGGCAATACAATATTCAATTATTATTATTACTAAATTGATCCATGGAAAACTTTTATTGATCATTTTAAACTTCTATTGATTTGTACCAAAATAAGGGACATAACCCAGTAATTGTAGTTTGATGAAAACAAGGTTCGGTACTTTCCCTCTTCAGGCTTACTGAGTAGTGGTCACGCGGTGTTTGTGTACAAACCTATGCAAATCTAACACATCGATTGGAAAAGGCACGTATTTTTTACGAGTTGTCTTTGTTTACCCAAAAAAAAAGTGAATGCGAGAAGATAAAATCGATAGCAAGATTTGAATGCAAACAAACAGACAAAGACTAAAAAGTAGAAAATAATTATCATTAAAAAAGTTTTTAAAAACCCACGTTTTCTGATTGAACTAAAAAGTAGAAAATAAATGCTATACGTCACAATAATGCAAGCGATCACTCTACTATAAGCGATGAAAAACGTTGGGCGCCGTGATTTTCTTACAGTTTCTAATACTGTTGACTCTCTACAAGCTCCCTAATAAAAGTCAATTGTATTATCTAATCAATAGTAATATAACTTTTACATCTTATATTAACAATGACCGATAAAAAAACTTTTACTTCGGCGCCCCACGTTTTTCATCGCTTATAGTAGAGTGATCGCTTGCATTATCCCTTTGAGCCCGCCATGCCGGTAAACCGGCTTCAACATTAGGCATATATGTCCAAAAAGCCGGTTTTCCTGCCCGACGATCTAGCGTCATATTCCTAGCGGCCGGTATACCGTCTAATTAAATATAATTAGCAGAAGACTGCGCATATGTCTTTAGAGTGCGGGAGTATGATTTTAAAAATTGATTTTTAGGAAAAGTGAAAGTGATTACATTTCGTAGCAATGCCGCCGAAACGAAAAGCTGAGCTACAGCCGTCGATTTTATCACATAAAGTTGGTGCAAAAAAATGAAGCAAAAGACAAAAATATCAACAAAAGAAGTAGAATGACTGCATCTCAGGCAATACAACTACTTATTGATTCTGATGAAGAAGATAATATTCCTGGTCTATATTGTGATGATAGTGACGTTGAATTTGAGACTGAACTCAGTGACATTGAAATTGACAGTGACAATGAAACTGTTCAAGTACGTTCTGATGCACGTGGGGTCAAGGACAAAGACTTGCCGAAACGAAAAAAAAAGTTTACTGATGCAAAACATGCGTATTTTTTCATTGCATCGGGTCCGGCAGTGATAACTGTTTTGAAAGTTATCACACAATAGTGGACTTCTGGTGTTGAACTAGTATGGCCAGATATAAAAAAAAAAACAATTACTAAATGTAAATTGGTTTCTTCTATGTTTTATAAAAACAATAATTATACGTTCGTTTTATATACATTGTTCTGTTCAAACATTGTAAAAAAAAAACAAAGAATTTCAGAATCTTGCTGCATTGTTGTTTGATCCTGAATCTGGATACCAAATTTGGCTTGATTATCTCAAACGGTTCAAAAGTTATAGGCAAAGTTAGAAGCAAATAAGTGAAAATCGGTTTGGGCCTGGGAGCTCAGGAAATAGGAGAAATTAGGTCAGGGAGGCCAGGGCTCAAAGGGTTATAGTGATGTATAGTATTTATTTTCTACTTTTTAGTTCAATCAGAAAACGTGGGTTTTTAAAACCTTTTTTTAATGATAATTATTTTTAATACTGCTATTGAATTGTTAAATCGTGTATTTAGTACAAAGGGTTTGTAAGAAAACTCAAAAAAAGAGACATGCTAACTTTGACAGTTAGATAGATTGGAATAATTAAACTTCGTAAACTTATAAGAAGCTGTTTTATGATATAAAAAAATAGTAATGTGAATTGTGCAGAATGGTAGCGTGCGAAGTTTTTATTTATTTGTTTATAATTTATTAAAGTCCTCCTATCTAGAATGATAATAACAAATACTATATGTTTTTGCAAAATAAACACGGTTATAAAATTGCATTCTAAAACGACGCGATTCCGGCTACTGTGACCTACTTAGGTGTTTCTTTCATTATATAATTTAGTTTCTTGGTTTAGGTAATCGACCTTGAGAGAGTTGTACAATCACCTGAACTTCTCCGCCACGTCATGTGATGAGATTTTAATTGGTTGTTTCGAACCTTAGTAAATCCTCGACAATGGTCTTTCGACATTGAAGTAACCTCCCTTGGTTTTGATCTTGTTTAAAAACCCCTGAACACGAAAACTCAAAGCAGCTTTTGACACTAGATCTAGATCTCTCTCTCTAGAGAGAGTGCCTTGTGTGCAGTGTTTCTTCCAGACTTTTTTCTCCGGGGGGGGCACTTGAAATCTTCGGGGGGGGCGGTAAACTTTCTTCGGGGGGGGGCGGACACTGTTAAAAGTATATATTTTCTATATAAATTATATAAATTTCATTTCGTTCGGGGGGGGGGGCGGTAAAAAGTTTTCGGGGGGGGGGGGCTTCGCCCCCCCGAAGAGATGCCTGGAAGAAACTCTGCTTGTGTGTGTGACGCCATTTTGTGTTGCTTATTTTATAGCGGCATTTTTTCCCTATTATAGTTATAGTGTTTATTCCCCTAGATCAGTTTGACGAGCCCACGTTGTAATTTGTTGTGTTCATACTCTGTCTAGTGGATCTCGATCATTAACTACACATAAACGAACCTGGGGTGTTCGCTAGATCTGCGGCTGTCAGATAGCGATCATAATACTACATTCGGACATAGCCTTCCTCCTACCACTAGCATTAGCCCTAACCTTAATATTATTTAAAATTTAGGATTGTTTTTAATACTGGTAGGCTATTAGGTTCGGTGTCAATTTGTAATCGATATGAGGAAATGTCTAACTCCAATTTTGGAACAGTAAGTATGTGACAATGATGTGCAAGAGTTTGTCTACCTTGGCAGCAAGATCAGCAAAACGGGAGGCACAGAGGAGGACATACGCGCTAGAGTTAATAGAGCCCGCTGCGCTTTCACAGTCCTGCGACCCATATGGAAAATTTCGGCCATCTCCATTACCACAAAAATTAGGATATTTAACTCTAATGTCAAGGCAGTTCTGCTGTATGGAGCAGAGACATGGAGAGTCTCCAAGGCAAGCACAGCAAAGATACAGACCTTCATGAATAGATGCCTTAGACAGATACTGAAACTGAGATGGCAGGACAAAGTGCCGAACTTGGAACTATGGAGGAAAGCTAGGCAGGAGCCTATAGGTGTGCAAACAAGAAGGAGGAAGTGGCGCTGGGTGGGTCACACACTGCGAAAGGCTCACACAAATGTTACACGCCAAGCGCTTGAGTGGAACCCCCAGGGAAAGCGGAAGAGAGGGCGCCCAAGACAGACCTGGAGGCGGAGTCTTCTTGAAGAACTGAAGCCAATAGGGATGTCTTGGGAGATGTCAAAAATTAATAGCCGAAGATAGGAAGAAATGGAAGGAAATGGTGGAGGCCCTATGCTCCATAAGGAGCAAAGAGGACTAAGTCAAGTAAGTCAAGTATGTGACAAGAGAGTAATTGCCTGGTTATGTAATGTCGGGGAAAATATCGGAGGGTAATTGTCGGGGGGGGGGGTAGGGAGTCATGTCCTGCTTTACAGCTTTACAGGACTCTACAGAATATAATTTATGTATAGGCCTCTAATTAAACCTATAACAAATCCTTTTTATATTGTTACTTGAGCTACCCGAAAAAAAATCGTGGGTCTATTTCTAAATATTATTAAAGGTAGCCAATAGATAATAAAGTGACCCACGCTTTTCCTTATTGTTATTACACATTTAAAGAAAATCATTTATTTTTTTACTTTTAGTGCATTATTACATAAAAGCTTTCTAACTTTGTTAATGAATTTTTTTACAAGCTTTCTCTGCCAGTCTGTCGTCAGTCTGTCGACAATCTTTCTGTCGACATAGATCGAAACGGGCGAGCAAAATTTTGGGCACTTTTAACTGTCAGATTCGTTTCAAGTCTTCACGCATCTGACTTACGATTAGGATAGTACTTGAATCCGTCAATATTAGCGACCAGACTAAAATGTCTGATATAGGGCGGGCTCAAGGGTTTGCTACAAACACAGGTTTAGAATTTGTACGTACTAGACTACCTGTTATCTAGTTAGATAACTGTGGGTTTCTGGTGCAATCCACAAAAACTGGTTACTGGCTTGTCTAGTAGTCTGGATTCTTTTCATACAACTAAAGTACTTCCATTAAATAAAAAGATAATATATATTAAATCAATTTTCTTATATAAAATATTCCACGAAACAGCCCCCTGTTACTCATCAGATCTATTTTCTTTTAACATAAAATTAAATCGTCGTCTTAATTTACCATACCCATATTCAACTTTTTTCCAAAAACATAGCTTCGCCTACTCTGGTTCTAATTTGTGGAACAATCTTCCTAATAAAATAAAGCTATCTAGATCTGAAAATATATTCAAATCTAAACTAAAACTAAAATTATTTAATGACCTAACTGACTCATTGTAACATTTCTCATTCATCTATTATATTCTCTTTTTTATCCCATTATGTATGATAACTATGTAACATTGTTTCTTTGTTTCTTTATTCCACATTTTTAGTGCTATGTTACTGCTATGTGTTATTGAATTCTTTTATTTGTTTAAACGGCCAATGTGAAAAAAGGCCTTTGTGCCTACAATTGTAACCGTTGTTTGAATAAATTTGAAAATTTGTCACTTATCATCATAAAATAACCATACCTCACATTAAAAAGACGTAAATTGAAAAGAAAAATTACATTGAAATGATTTGTCTACCAGCATGAATTTATATAAAATAATGAAGGTCTCAAATAGTTTAGTATAGAAACTCATTATTATCTAGATAGAGTTATCTCGATTCTAGATTCTACGACTGGTTTGGTTATGTCGAGATTATGCCGCAACTCTAGACTCTACATTCTAGCTAGATCTAGATGGATAAATCACTTGTATTAATGAAAAAGATGATCGGTGATTCTTCCTTTAGTTTGTATGATCTACAAATGCGATCACTGTTTCTTTCAGTAGAGTTGCTTTGCAAGAAACTCTAAATGCGACTTTTGTCATGAATGAGATTAGGTGCATGGTTTAGGAATATGCCTATGACTATATTTTGTATAATTTAAAGTACCGAGAAAATAGACAGCACTATCAACCTAGCGCCCGTTTTATCCTTCCTCAACGGGCAACTTTTCTCGTCTAGATAGAGTTATCTCGATTCTAGATTCTACGACTGGTTTGGTTAAGTCGAGATTTTGCCGTAACTCTAGACTCTACACTCTAGCTAGATCTAGATGGATAAATCACTTGTATTAACGAAAAAGTTGATCGGTGAAGCTAAAAAGCAAAGATTTATGTCAACTATTTAAGAACTAAAGTAGTTTAATAAAGAAACTCAATAATGTATTCTGATTTTAAAAAGCTTTTTAATTCTAAATAATTAATTTTGGTTTGACCTAGATTCTAGATCTATAAATAACTTCATTCAAGATCTAGATGTCTAGAGAGTTTATTGTATACTAAAATAAAAAGAACTGTTGAAAATTAATATAGTGTTGGAACGTAATAAAAATAGCAAACGGACATATCGCCAAAGCTATTGCCGACAGAAAATTAGCTTTATAATGCGTTACAATTTCGAATGGGCAGCAAAATATTCAATGGAAGCCGCCATTGTTGTTGAAAAAGTAAACTAATCATGTGACGTCACTATTCACTATACGTAAAGTCATTGTTCCGAACTATTATAATTAGTGTGGTTAATCTACCAATAAATAAATCAATACATTAATTAACGTCACTAAATAAATTTGTGATTAATAAAAATTGTTCTCTACTATTTATAGCTCTACGCATAGTGCAGATTCTCTCCTGTAACCGAACGCTCTAACAAAAAATAAATAAAAAATAAATACTCAAACATGTAAATAAACTTGAGTTTTAGTAGTATATAGATATGTTGATAGATATGCCATTACATTAAAAATTACATGAGCACTTACTACAGTTCTGTTCATCCTCGTTGAAAGAACAATGTTTTATGCTGTCACATACACGATCTTTTGATACACATTGAGTACCCGTGATAGGGCAATGGAATGCGTCACCGACACAGGTTGCTGATCATAGATAGACAACAATGCAGCAAGATTCTCAAATTCTTTATTTTTTGTTACAATGTTTGAACAGTACAATGTATATAAAACGAACACATAATTATTGTTTTGATAGAACATAGAAGAAACCAATTTACATTTAGTAATTGTTTTTTTTATTATTGATACCTAGCCATACTAGTTCATCGCCAGAAGTCCACTTTTGTGTGATAACTTTCAAAACAGTTATCACTGCCGGACCTGATGCAAAGAAAAACTTCGCAAGTTTTGCACCAGTAAACAGGTTTTTTTTCGTTTCGGCAAGTCTTTGTCCTTGGCACCACGTGCATCATAACGTACTAGAACAGTTTCATTGTCACTGTCAATTTCAATGTCACTGAGTTAAGTCTCATATTCAACGTCACTGTCATCATAATATAGACCAGGAATATTATCTTCTTCATCAGAATCAATAAGTAGTTGTATTGCCTGAGATGCAGTCATTCTACTTCTATTGTTGATGTTTCGGTCTTTTGCTTTATCTTTTGCACCAACGTTATGTGCTGAAGTCGACGGCTGTGGCTCGGCTTTCCGTTTCGGAGGCATTGTTACGAAATGTTAGGCCTAACACTTTCACTTTTCCTAAAATCTTTTTTTAGAATCATAATCCCGCACTAAAAAGGCATATGCGCAGTTTTAGTCAGTCTTCCGCTAATTATATTTAATTAGACCGTAGATCGGTCGCTAGGAATATGACGCTAGATCATCGGGCCGGAAAACCGGCTTTTCGGACATATATGCCTAATGTTGAAGCCGGTTTACCGGCCTGGCGGGCTCAAAGGGTTAATATTTTACTTTATATAAATCTTTGTTTGTTTAGCTATGGAATAGGCTAATTTGGGATAATATTAAAGTTGAAATGCTAGATCTAGGGCCTATTTGCGTAACTTAAGTTTCATACAAGGATTCTATAGCGCTAAATTTGCTTACAATTGTAACTTTCCAGATAGGTGAGTTGACAGTGTAAACGCTAACCGTAAGTGTGGTCCTGGTTCGTAAAACATCTTGTAAATATTAATTATTATTTTTGGTAATTTTTTTATAGATGTGAATGATAAAGTTTTCTATCGGGACTTGGCATGACACGGGGCAGGTGAAGTAGAATTCACCTGTTTCTGTGTTCTTGACATATGAAGGGATAGTGTGGTCAGAGCCATGCTCGGCCGGAATAGTTTTTTTTTAAAGCAATAAAAACATTTTTTGAGATACACGTCTTTTAAAATGTAAAAAAAGTAAAAAAGGCCTAAATTATTTAAACAACAACATACAAATAAAATGAATTAAACCAAACAAAGAAACAACAATTAAACAAATAAACAACTATAAAATTTAAAATTAAAAAAATAAAATTTAAAAATTTAATTTTTTTTTAAATTTAAAATTTAAATTTAAAAAATCAAACTAATTAAAAAATCAAATTTAAATTAAAAGATAATAATTAAACTAATTAAAAAAATAAACAAAACAAAATATAAACAAAGGAATTAAATTAAAAATAAAAATTAAAATTACATAAAAATTAATAAAAACATACAAAGAAATAAAATGAATTTAACCTAATAAATAAACAACAATTAAACAAATAAACAAAAAAAATTAAATTTAAAAATAAAATTTAAAAATTTAAAAATTTAAAAATTATTTTTTTTTAAATTTAAAATTTAAATTTAAAAAATTTAAAATAAAAAATAATAATTAAACTAATTAAAAATTAACAAACAAAATATAAACAAAGTAATTAAATTAAAATTTAAAATTAAAATTTAAAAAATTTAAAAATTAAACTAATAAAAAATAAAAAATTAAAATCAAACAAATAATCAAACTACGTAACTAGTCAATAAAAACATACTCATTAAAAACAACACACAAATAAAAAACTCATTAAAACTCATTAAAAACTTATAAAATTTACGTTACTAGGTCACCGCTGGTGATTACGTCACAAGGTCACCAATGGTTATTATGTCACATGGTCACTGGTGGTGACCTACTGACCTACTCCGCATCCGCATCCCCCACCCTCACCCACCCGCTCACCCACTCACCCAGGCGGGTGAGTATTTTCCTATACCTCGTTGTACCTGCGGCGCTTGCGCATCCGCATCCGCGTCCGAGTATTTTACTATATATCCTTTATTCCGCATCCGCATCCGCATCAGCTTCACCCATGCTAACCAAAAGGGACCTAATATACTACTTGAGCATGGGTCTGACCAAACTATCCCCTCATATACTGACGTCGCAGGTTACCTACCCAACTCTACTTCACCTGCCCAGTGTCCCGCCAAGTATCAGACAACATGTTTTTATTGCTTTAAAAACGATTCCGGCCGAGGACACTATCCCTTCATATGCTGAGATCACAGAAACAGTCGAACTCTACTTCAACTGCCCTGTATCCCGCCAAGCTCCAATAGGCAATTTTATCAATCACATCTAAAAAAAATGTAAAAAATCAAAAATTGACATGTGTCTCGAACCCGTACCACTCGCATGGTATAACCTTATACACTTATGTCTTAGCTATATAGGCTCGTGGGATTAGGGACGTAAATACTGATATATTTTACTTTTATTCTCGATCTATAGCTTTTCCCCTTCGACAGCTGACCTTTGATCTAGACAAATTTATTGTATACTTAAATGAAAAGGACTGTTGAAAATTGATAATTGAACGTCATAAAATTAGTAAACGGAGTATCGTTAAGCTATAGCCGACAGAAAATTAGTTTTGGAATGCTTTAAACGTTTGAATTGGCACTAAAATATTCAATGGAAGCCGCCATTATTGTGGTAAAAATTAGATAAATCATGTGACGACACTATTCGCTATAAGTAAAGTCACTGTTCTGAACTTTTATAATTAATGTGGTTAATCTACCAATAAATAAATTAATTAATTAATGAAGGTCTTTAAATAAATTTGTCTAAAAACAAAAATTGTTCTCTACCTAAATACTATTTTACAGCTCTACACATAGTTCAGATACTCTCCTGTAACGAAACGGACAAACAAACAAATGAATATTCAAACATGTAAACAAACTTGAGTTTTAGTAGTATACTAGACTACCCGTTATCTAGTTAGATAAGTGTGGGTTTCTTGGGTCAGCCATAAATGACATCACGTCTGTCATCATCACAAAATAACCAGACCCCACATTCAAAAAGACGTAGATTGAAAAAAAATAACATTGACATGATGTCTAGAACACGTGCCACCCGCATGGAAGCCAAATACGCTATCACCTTAGCTACCTAGGCTCGTGACGTCATGACACTTTTAATGATTCATATAAAAAGTTTGAGTCTGTTTAGAAACTTGATTTACGTGAGTAGGTCGTAGATCTAGTATCTTTCAAATTAAACTTTATCTTAAATTAGCCAATTCCATAGCTTAACAAAGATTTATATAAAATAATGAAGGTCTCAAATACTTTAGTATAGAAACTCATTATTATCTAGATAGAGTTATCTAGATTCTAGATTCTATGACTGATTTGGTTAAGTCGAGATTTTGCCGTAACTCTAGACTCTAGCTAGATCTAGAGGAATAAATCACTAGTATTATTGAATTAGATTATCCGTGAAGCTAAAAAGCAAAGATTTATATCAAATATTTAAGGACTAAAGTAGTTTAATAAAGAAACTCAGTAATTTATTCTGATTAATTTTCATTTGCCCTAGATTCTAGATCTATAAAGAACGTCATTCGACAGCTAATATCTAGATTCTTGATCTAGATGTCTAGAGAAATGTATTGTATACTAAAAAAAAGAACTGCTGAAAATTGATATTAGTGTTGGAACGTAATAAAAATAGCAAACGGACATATCGCTAAAGCTATAGCCGACAGACAATTAGCTTTATAATGCGTTATAATTTCGAATGGGCAGCAAAATATTCAATGGAAGCCGATATTGTTGTTGAAAAAGTAAATAAATCATGTGACGTCACTATTCACAATAAGTAAAGTCATTGTTCTGAATTTTTATAATTAGTGTGGTTAATCTCAGGGGCGTAGCGAGGGGGGGGGCGGGGGGTGCGGACCGCACCGGGTGACACCATTTAGGGGGGTGACACCAAGGCAAAAAATAGCAAAATATATAGAGAAAAACTCGAGGGGGGGGGGGGTGCAAATCGAAAGTTTGAGGGGGGGGGGGTGCAAATCGAAAGTTTGAGGGGGGGGGGGGTGCAAATCGAAAATTTGAAAGTTTGTCCCTGGGAAGGGTCTCTATGCCTCTGGGGGGGGGGGGTGACACCATTAAGTGCCGCACCGAGTGACACCCGACCTCGCTACGCCACTGGTTAATCTACCAATGAATAAATCAATACATTAATTAACGTCTTTAAATAAATTTGTGATTAACAAAAATTGTTCTCTGCCTAATTACTATTTATAGCTCCACACATAGTGCAGACTCTCTCCCCTTTTAACCAAACACACAAACAAAAAACATACAAAAACATAAATACTCAAACATGTAAAAAATAAACTTAAGTTTTAGTAGTACATAGGTAGATGGATAGATATGCCATTGATCAGACTCTCTACATTACATTAAATAAATTACATGAGCACTTACTACAGTTTTTTTCATCCTCCATGTTAAAACAATCTGTTAATCCGTCACATACATGCTTTTTTAATACACATTGAGTACCCGTGATACGACAATGGAATGCGTCACTGACACAGGTTGCTGATCATAGATAGACATTAAAGAAACAATTAATGTCGGTAATTTAATTTCCTATAATTAAAAAAAGAAGATAGTTGCGGAGGGTGGAAAGAGATAGGACTAGGGAGAGGTAGGACAAGGGAAAAGTAGGACAAGGGAAAGGTGGGACAAAGGGAGAGGTGGGACAAGGGAGAGGTGGGACGAGGGAGAGGTGGGACAGTGCATTTTTAAAATACTATCCAAAAAATATACCGTAGGCATTGTTTACATTTAAATATCTTAATATTATATAATATTGGAATCGTTACGCAATGATGAAACCCTCTTAAAATATTACATCAGACTTTATCAGGAGACTCCCGACAACACGCGGGAACGTGCACGCTAGTTATATTATATTTAGTTTTAATTTTTTTAAGTTGTTTCATAGTCTGTTATAAGAAATGCACATACGCAGTTAACTAGGTGTATTTGATATATTTACAATTAAATACACTATAGTAAACAGTATTAACTGCTTTTATTTATTTCATTTTATTGTTGAAAATGTTAGTTTCCATTTTTTGTGGCTTCAAAAAACACACATTTTAATATGCATACCATTTTATAATATTTTTTTTTTTATATTGACTATTTGCATTTTAAATAATTCTAAATTGAAACTTCACTACAGCGCAAAATAAGCTTTAAAATATTATAAATTGCAATCGCAGACTGAGTTTTGTGTTTTTCTATATCATTTATTGCATTTTGTGTAAATCACAATGATACACATCTAGACGAACTTACAGCAGTTGGATTCATCCTGTCGATCTAAACACTCTGCTTCTCCATTACACCTTATGGGAGGTGCATTGCAAAACTTAAAGGGGCATTTGTATTCACTATCATTGCAACCAACTAGTGTAGAAATAAAACACATTCAGTTACTAGCGTTTTAAACTTAGCCATAACATACAATAAAATTGAATGAAACAATTTATGAATGTTGTTATGTTTTTTTTGCACAGAATATAAATTAATATTTGAATCGCGAATGACACATGCTACGACGTTTTGAAAACAATGAAACATAAAAAAATATATTATTTGCAAAACGTATAACTGTTTTATTGTGTACAAATGTATTACACTTTTATGTGCTCTATAAAACGACTACAGCACACTTTAATGCCAGAATTAGACTTAAACGGGTTTGCCGATTAAATAATCCAAGTTGAAAAATGATTATGAAAATGCATTATGATTTAGAAACAAAACACGCGATGCAGTTATTTATTAAACACATATTTCATATACCCCTCGAAAACCGTTACTTACTACAAGGGTATTCATCCTCGCCTTCGGCGCAGTCCTTTTTGCCATTACAAGTCAAATCAAATGAGATATTAGTACCATTGTTACACGTGTAACTGTCTATAGAACGTATAGCTGGGTAAATGAAACGGAAAATTGTATTATTTAATTATCACAATAATTCCGCATTTACAAAATTAATATAATGCTCTCTCTGCCCCCCCCCCCCCACCCCTCTCTCTCTCTTCCATGAGATTTTACTAACTCAATGTTTTGCTCATTAGCCAGCCATACTGCGATAGCATTAAGTATCACTGGTGTTAACAGGTCTTAGAAAATAATTTCCGCAAGGTTTTTACTTCCTCCCCTTCTTTAAGAGCAGTTCGCACGACCTACAAAGCATGCATCAAATATGATTTTAAAAGTAACTTACGTTGTTGTCTCTTGTAGATTGTTTCATCTAACATGTGTATGGCTCTGTGTTGGTATTCCAGGTCTGTCTCGCATTCCACCACATCAAACATCAAGACAATAAATGGTACGCAATATTTCCAAGCAGACATTTTGTTTTTGTTTTCAAATTTCATTCTTCAAAGAACTGGAAAATCAAACGATATTTTATACAAAGTCGTATTAAATTTTACAACCTATATTTGAAATGTTATCTAGAAACAAACCCAACCACAAACACAAAGAAAACACAAACACAAAGAAAAAAGCAAATGAAAACAAACCAAATCCAAACACAAACCCACCACAAACGCAAATCCAACCCCAACTCAAATACAAAGAATAAACAACCGCAAATATAAACGCAAAGTGATCACAATCTAACCCGTGGCACCAAATCGCACCATGCTGGGGCGCCGGTGGAACCGCTTGTTTCAGCTTAGTAAACGACTTTAGTATTTCAACGTAACCATACGCTATTGCAGTCACTTAAACAAGCGTAGGCGCCATAGCGAACACGGGAAGGCCCGGAGCGCCAATTAATATCCTGTCGGGGTGCCGAAGGACGCCTGGATTTGATTCACTTAAAGACTATAGTCTATTGCAATGTTTAAGGCGAAATTATGCACCGAAACGCTCACATGATATGAACATTTAGGAGCTGGCTTATTAACTGTCATAGATTTTTAAAAAATTAGTAAACAGTACTTTTTAGTGTTTAGAACAAATAAAACGCAGTATTAAAAATACTTGACATTGTACTTGATCAATCCCCGCTAACTGTGTAATCATTTTTTTCCCAACACCAAAACCAAGAAATAAAGAGTATATTCTTTCCCACCTGATGTAATGTTTTTTTTTAAAATGGGAAGTAATTGTGTTTTCCTAATATATCGAGGGAAGTAATAAGTGCTATGGGAATAAATGTAAATAATTTTCAGACATTATTATCATTTTTGTAAAAAATGATATTGTTAAAAAAATGTTAAATGAACATGCCGACCATTATTAGTATAAGTTTGAAAAATGAAAATTGTTTTACAATACTTTCATTATTAATTTTTTAATCATGAATTTAGATATTTAACACTTGACGCTAAAGAAGTATTATTTTTTATTATATACCTTTGTAACCCTTGGTTACATACAAACATAGAGAATTGAACTTAACATATTAGATAGGCCCCTACCTCAATTTAAAAAATTCTGCGAGAAAAAAAAATTACAAAATAGATTTTACTGATCAGAACATTATGTGCAAAGAAAAGGTATAGTTTTGCTCATTCGTTCCGTATTTTAACACGTTTTTATTAACTCAGCTTCGCGTGGATGTGTTTGTTGTTAAAATTGACATCGAAAATTAGCCCACTTCTGATTGCTCTATAGATCTGAAATTTGGCATGCAGGTTACTTTCGCCTAACAATTTCAGATGCAATCATAAAAACTAGCAATTAGAGACCGTAATTAGCTTAATTTAATTACGCCCCAAGGACCATAAAATTGAGGACATGATTTCTAAAGATACCGACAAGACTGTAGGCTTATTGACACAGTTACTTCGGCCCCAATCGATGTGAGCGCGCTGGCCGTGATCGTATAGTGGTTAGTACTTCGCGTTGTGGCCGCGACAACCCAGGTTCGAATCCTGGTCGCTCAAGATTTTTTTAGTCCGTGTATTTAAAAACACTTAGTCAATTCATACTTAATCAAGTCATTAGATAAAGTAGAAAATAAACTATATAAAAAACTTTTTTAAAAACCACGTTTTTCATGTGTAGATACGGACTAAAAAGGAGAAAATAAAATACTTAAAAAAAACTTTTTAAAAAACCACGTTTTTCTTGTGGACTAAAAAGTAGAAAATAACTATTTACATACATTTGATGACAAAAAACGTGGGTCGGGCAGATGGGTCGGGAAATTTGATGGTGAACGTACCCACGTTTTTTGTCATCAAATGTATGTAAATAGTTATTTTCTACTTTTTAGTCCACAAGAAAAACGTGGTTTTTTAAAAAGTTTTTTTTAAGTATTTTATTCTCTATTAATATATGACATGTTAGGTAAAAATTCACAGACCATTATATTTTTATATTAACCTAAAAGATATTTTGTCATTTTTTTTTATTTCCGGCTTATTGTAAACAATAAAAATGAGAATGGTAAGCTATAATTATTCGAAAATTAATTTTTTAAGATTTATTGTAATATTATTTAAAATGTAGATTATCTTGCTGCCAAAATAAATAATCCCAATCCTACTGGAAGAGAATTTGTGAATCAAGTTATTTTTGAACTAAAGAACACAAGTTGAACTTTAATGGCATTTAGAATTACATAGTAGCTTGTTATTTTTACACTTGCAGCGATTTGTTGTGCATTTGGTTGTGCAATTTCAGCAAATGTATTCGCCGGTTAGTGATTGTGAAGATGCGATGGTTCGTAGTGCTTTTTCCTCAGTGCCAAAGGACGACAATGAGAGCAGTTTTTCGTGAAGAATTGAAAACTCACTTCTAGCATATAGTTGTTTTAGAACACCATGTTCCGTTCCAAGATTGTAGAAAGCGCCCTCAGTAACTAAATTATCGAGAGCTTCTCTTGGTAGATATGAAGTGCTAAGTCCCACTTTTGTTTTGCACCCAAACAAGGCTTCGTATGGTGATTGTTGGATTACTTTATGAAAAGAACGGTTTTTACAAGCTTTTATTTAACTTGCTTCCTCGTCAGTCTGTCTGTCTGTCTGTCTAGATCGAAACGGCCGTGTGAATTTGCAGGCACTTCTAACTAACAGATACGGTTCTTAATTGGTACGTGGGTCAAGACATGAAGACAATGCATCATGACATTCAATTTGACTTAATTGGTCGCATAATTATTTTTTAATGAATTAATTAAAATTTGGACCGAATTAGTAAGCAGTTCTTTCCACATGCCTCATCACGGCCGTTTTGGGCGTTGAGCGAGGGGGACTCTACGTCAAAAGCGCGTCATCACGTTCAATAGGCGCGCGATGATTTTTAGTCGGGTCAGCAGTCTAGTTCTTTTCCACTAGACTGCGCCATCCCATAATACTTTACTGAAACTTTAGCTATAATAAAACATGTAAAGTACTGAAAAAATTCTTAAAAAATTTTTAATGACAAGCTTTTATGTAATAATGCACTAAAAAGTAGAAAATAAATTAATTATACACTATTATTTAAATAACTATAAAGAAAAGCGTGGGTCTCCTCAAATATTAGTAAAGGTATTCAATAAGTACTTAAGTGACCCACGCTTTTCTTTATAGTTATTTAAATCGTAGTGAATAATTTATTTTCTACTTTTTAGTGCATTATTACATACAAGCTTGTTATTAAAAGTTTTTTTATGAATTTTTTTCATAAATTGAAGGAATATGAGACTCTCAGCCCAATGAGCTGATCCATTTGTCTGCATCCATGTCATCATCATGTTTTGAACATCTTGGTTGGCACGTTCTTCTGAACCTTGGCTTTGGCTATGCCTTGGATTTCCGTGAACTAGTTTAGGTTCAGGCCACATGTTCTTTCAGAGGCGTAGCAAGGGGGGGGGGGCGGCGGCGGGGGTACATATGTCCCCGGGCGCCGACTAAAAGTGCGCCACGATGGGTTGGAAAAACAAATTAAAATCTCATTTTAGCTGCAGCTTTGCATTATAAATATAAAAACTATATAGCAAGGGGGGGGGGGGGGGTGCAAATGGAAAGTTTGAGGGGGGGGGGGGTGTTGCAAATTGAAAATTGATAGGTTGTTCCCGGGCGCCAGGAGGGTCGCTACGCCTCTGTGTTCTTTAGTTCAAAAGTAACTTGATTCACAAATTCTCTTCCATTAGGATTTGGATTATTTATTTTGGCAGCCATCTGGTACGTCTGTCTTTTGGTCTGACGGCCCTTTTGGTCCATGTCGCATCGCATATAGAATGATATACAATCAATACGATACTCACAATGAAACCGCACCCAGAGTAAATAAAACGCGATCACAACTTAGTCTAGATAGGACATCCCGGCCAGTGCGCGCATTGGCTGGCCAATGGATGAAATACTTTGTCAATTTTAAACTTTTCGGACTTTGGCCATCCCGTCCCGACCAGTGCGCGCATTGGCCGGCCAGTGTAGGAAATACGTTGTCAAATTAAAGGTCTCCGGACTTTGGCCAGTTCGTCTCGGCCAAAGTCCGAAGCGTTTAAACTTGACAACGTATTATGTACATTGGCCGGCAGATGCGCGCACTGGCCGGGATGTTCTGGCCAATGTTCTATCTAGACTAAGTTGTGATCGCGTTTCCATTATTATGGGTGCGGTTTCATTGTGAGTAACGTATTGAGACAGACATAGCAGATGGCTGTCAAAAGAAAAATGTAAATCCATGTTAATTTCCATATATGGGCTACAACTGTATGTGACAGCCTCCTCCATGATGACGAGGTGAGACAATCATCACAGAACAAAATCAAAGACAGTTGGCGTCTCCGACCACGTTCAACAACACGGAACGTTGAAAAGACTTTGCCGCGTTCGATGCTACCCTTAAACAATAGTGTCTAAGAGACTTGAGATAGCGTGGGTGGCAGAAACCATAATTCTATGTAATTCTAAATGCCATAAAAGTTCAACTTGTTGTAACAATTGATAATAATGATTGATTGAGACTATAGTACAATAAAAAATGTGAATGTTTCTGTCACTTTCTTTATTGAATAATCAATAAAGACTTAATTTCACGCTCCTTACGGTATAAAAAAACAACAACAAAATCTGCTCATGATCTTCTAATTCGGACTCTGGCCGGTCGTCACTAGCCAGATGATTTTCTAATTCAGACTTTGGCCAGTCCACCATAGGCCGAAATCAACCAAAGTTTCGGACTTTGACCGAGGGAGGCGATATTGGCCAATACACGTATTGGCGACTTCGGGCTTTGACCGTAATATATATAAATATATATATATATAATATATATATATATATATATATATATATATATATATATATATATATATATATATATATATATATATATATATAAATATATATATATATATATATAAATATATATATATATATATATATATATATATATATATATATATATATATATAAATCCACTGTGAACAATTTTCTCATATACCTAAATAAATGGCTCAATAGTCAGGCAATTAAGGGATTGCGCCTTGTAAATAAAGGCATAAAGCCTGAACAACCAGTTGAGAAGAACCAGATATTGCTCTCGTTACACTTTTCTATTGGGCCCAGTTGCGACGCATTTATTACTAAACTTGGAGTATGTTGTGTCGCCGAACTAGATTTGGCAATCCTGACGCATATTATAGAGCAACCATACACTCAATTTCATCTTAATATCCACAAAAATACGTGATACTTAATTGGTAATTGAGTATTTGAAAAACTGACTGCATATACATTTAAAAAGAGCTGCAAATTATTTACTTACAGTAAGTTTCAAATACAGATAACAGATTCTTCAGTTTGGTTAGACACTTTACTAGAACCCAGGTGTCGACAGAACTGATAGCATCAGCTCAATTGCTAGTTGGGGATCCAATGGTAATCTCAACAGCTGTTTGGTTACTTAATTCGTTATTTCAACATACACTGAACACAATGCGTGGGTTGCTCGAGAGCAGTGGCGTAGCAGTTCGGACAAAAAAAATCCGGGGGGGGGGGGGGTTCGCTTATCCAATGTTTTGTGGTAGGTTGGAAGTTGCTGAGAATACTTTTGTGAAGGTTTCTGTGAAAATGAAAATTTCTAATTCGCAGGGGTGGCGCCGCTGTAGGGCCCAATTAGATTAATTTCTATTTAAGGTATATAAAAACAAAAGTCGATTGCGGTTTGACACCGTTCATCCAATTGCCGTGAAACTTTGGGGAGTTGATTAAAACACCCCAGGTGAGGTTTCTGTAAAAAATAATCTTTTGTAATTTGGCAATGGCGGCGCGCCGGGAGGAAGGGTGCGATTTCTTCAAATTATATAATCAAATTAATTTATTATGAATTTTCAAATTTTGTGTCCGTTCAAAACACTTAATTTAGGGGAACTTAGGGGCATTAAAACTAGTGTTTTTAATGGACCCACAATATAAAAATTCTTTAAAAATTAGTTTGAAAACATGCATTTACATTTTTTAGCTTAGTGCCCTAAAATATGGTAGAAGATTATGGGTTCATTGTTTATTGGGCTAGAAATATAATATTTTTTGAATGGTGGAAAATTTACGAAGGAGTTAACTTTTCAAGATGGCCGCCATTGTCATAGTTACCAAGATTGTTCCACCGATTTTTAAAGTGGAAACACATATGCAGATGTACCAGAAAACAGCTATAGAGAAACAATTGATTTCTAAAGAGTATTAAAAATGATTTATTTTACAAGAGCTTACCCCATTAAACATTGCATAAGATATGGTATTAGATTCCTTCAATAAACATATTTAGGTGCGTCCCACGGCGCCCCGGCAGGGAGCGATGTGGCGCTCTGGGCTATTCCTTGAGCGTTATGGCGCCTTTATTGTTTTAAAAGTGCGATAGACTATGGATAAGATCCGATATTCTTGTTTTTCAGTAAATAGCCCCGGGCTATCCTATGAAAACTATGGCGCGTACGTTCGTTTTAAAGAGCACCCTACAATATTGACACACGTCATTCGACGATCAAACCAAGCCAGGAGCCTACGAGGCGCCCCTTAGATATTGTAACTGGGGCTAGCGAGATCGCCCTGTAACGTCCCTGTCACCTAGGCTGTCGTTAAAGTGTGTTTTACCTCACAGTTACGGAGCGTAATTAGCTCAAGGCTTTCATACACCATGCACTGGGGCGTGATGGGCGGTTTTGTAAGTAAAACCGTGCCCCGTAAAATATGTATTTTTGCATTAAGAAAATAATAGTCTAATGCAAAGAAATTGAAAAGAAATTTACAAATATAGCTTACACAGATATGGTATTAATCGTGACCTACTTTCCGATACTGTTTGCTGTTTTTCTCAGTTCGCAGTTTTAACACTAAAAAGCCTACTTCTTTTTTATTTATTAAACAATGCCCACCAATTGTTCTTCATGCAAAAATAAAACTTCTTCACAAGGGAAGAGCGATGACTTTCATAGAAAAAAGTTTATGGTAAATGATATGCACATTTTGAATTTTTTTAAAGTACAGAAAAACTCAAATGGCGAAGGTGTTTTCATGTTTCCTTGACAACCAAAATTGTTTTCAACCCTTTTTTTTTTCTTAGCCGTGATTCGCTATGATATATATATATATATATATATATATATATATATATATATATATATATATATATATATATATATATATATATATATATATATATATATATATATATGTATGTATATATATATATATACATAACCCCCTCAAAATTTTCTCTCTATATTTTGCTATTTTTTGCCTTGAGGTCGCCCCCCTAAATGGTGTCACCCGGTGCGGTCCGCACCCCCCCCTCCCTCGCTACGCCTCTGACTCAGGGCTAAATTAATCAAGCAATATCAAATGTGCAGCTATTGTGCTATTGGTGTCAAACACACACTTACACACAAACACACACACACACACGTATAAATACACACACACACACACACACACACACTCGCAGGCTGTTTAATAACAATGTGCTTGATCGAATGATATATAGATTTGTACATGTCTTATGTGGATTCACGCTAATCTACTTCGGTGGACATTGTTTTTGGTGTCAACCCCCTAACATTTTATCAAATGGCGTCTCGTCGTGTAAACATTATATTGACCGATTTAGGGGCCTAACTAACTGCTGTTCATTCTATTGCAAAAATCGTTGTTTTTGTAATAAATTTTAATATTAGGTATCAGCCTCAACACGGACGTAGATTGACAAGAAAGTTATTAAGATTCTCAACATAACCATATCCCTTTAAAAAAAAAATGCTCTTAAAAGTCTATTCAATTTTTATGAATCGTTTATTTAACTGGAATGATCATTTTTTCTTTATATATTTTGCTATTTTTTGCCCCGGTATCACCCTAAAATAGTGTCACTCGGTGCGGTCCGTATTTCTGCCCCCACCTTGTAACGCCTCTGACTATACGTATTAAACCGTGGTGCAAGTCTTATGATGTATGAACGCACAACAAATCGACCAAATCAATCAATTCCTACATAGTATTGTTTCTGAAAAAAAAATACGAATTCCGATGATTACAAATATTAACAAAGCGATGCACAACCCGGTGCACAAAATTATAATGAACCTGTTTTAACGTTTCTAAATTTTACCTTGTTTAAACTAATATATATATATATATATATATATATATATATATATATATATATATATATATATATATATATATATATATATATATATATATATATATATATATATATATATATATATATATATATAACTATATATATATATATATATATATATATATATATATATATATATATATATATATATATATATATATATATATATATATATATATATATATATACTAGCCGTTTCGGCCAGGCCCTGCACTGGCATGTCTGAAAAACGAATCTGTAAAGGACCATAACTTGTGTGTTTAGTAATCAGCATAAACCCAGCATTGTCCACCCTAATCACAACCAACCAAAACACACAAAAAAACGCAAACATAACACTAACACAAAAACAATACAAACGAAAACACAAAAACGCTAAGACAAACCCAACCACAAACTCAAAGAAAACACAAACACTAAAGCACACAAAAAAGCAAGCGAAAACAAATCCAAACGCAAACACAAACCCAACCACAACCAAACGAAATAAAAACACGCCAAAAAAAAAAACAACGCTAACATAACACAAACACAAATTCAAACACAGACGAAAACACAAAAACAAACACAAACACAAACACAAAGAAAACACAAACGCAAAGAAAAAAATCAAACGAAAACACAAACGCAAAGAAAAAAAGCAAACGAAAACAAACCCAAACCCAAATCCAAACGCAAACACAACCACAAACGCAAATCCATAATCAAACCCAAAGAAAAAACAAACGTAAATATAAACTCAAAGTGTCCACATTCTAGCCCGGGGCGCCAAATCGCACCATGACGACGTGCGGCGTAACCGCCTGATTCAACATAGTAAACGACTATAGTACCCAACTTATTCATAGTCTTTTGAACTCACTTACGCGAACGTAGGTACCATTGCGAATACGGGAAGGCCCGGGGCGCCAAATAGCACCCTGTCGGGATGCCGGAGGATGCCCGGTTTTGATTAACTTAAAGACTATAGGAACTTTTCTTATCCATAGTCTATCGCACTGTTTAAAACGAAATTATGCAGCATAGCGCTCACATGATAGCACAGGGCGCCAAATCGAAACGTGCAGGGGCGCCGGCGGACGCGCCTGTTTCAATTTAGTGAACAAAATTATAATACTCCAAGCTTATCCGTAAATGGAAAGAAATAAACATAAAGGATTTGTAGGACCTGGCTTATTAAATGTTATTGATTAAAAAAAATTAATTAGTAAACAGTATGTTCAGTGAATAGAATAAATAAAATGCAGTATTAAAAATACGAACGACATTGCACTTAATCAATTCCTGTTTTTTTTCCGTTTTTTCTTACATTCCTTTGTAATCCTCGATTACAAACATTTTACAAACATACAGAATTGAACTATATATATATATATATATATATATATATATATATATATATATATATATATATATATATATATAATAAATGTCCCGTTGTGGGAGAAATGCAAAAGGAGTTATGTTGATAAATTTTTCTTTATTTCTAAACTGAAACCAAAACCAAAAGTATTACCTAAATTTACAATTTAACTGGGAACGAAAAATGTCATTGCAAATGGATGTTAATTCGAAATCGGCATTTTAAACGGATGCGAAACAAGGGCGGAACCACGCCATTTAGGGGCCCACATCCGACCATAATATATTTTTTATAGTTACAAAAATTGTTCTTGCATTTTTAATTTGATGGTTGTTTTATAAAAAGATTACGTAGCTGCGGTTGGATTATTTTTATTCTATAGACACCACCCCACGCTATTGTATATTCTTTTTCCCTTTGTTTTTTAAACCACTCTAAAAGCCGAGTCGACTTTATCCTACAATCAAACTTATCAAACATAAGCAAACGCTCAAACCACTTCCATGACTTATTTCCCTTTTCTAAATCGTCAAATAGGGGTACTCATAAGCTCATTTTAATAGATTCGTACTAAACAAATTAAAAAGCAATTAATTTTCTTAATTCTTATTTTTTTAATAAAGTACTTCCTAAAGAACGTCATTTTATGAAAATGAAATGTATGTAAAATTAATATTATAAATATTATAAATACAAAAAAAACTTTAAAAAAAAACTTAAAAATAAACAAAACACGAGACACCATTACTTATACAAAGCTTTCATGTTTTATGTTCTTTTGACAGGACGATATATATATATATATATATATATATATATATATATATATATATATGTGTGTGTGTGTGTGTGTGTGTGTTTGTGTGTGTTTACACTAGTTGATTACCCCGTGCTTCTCCACGGCGAAACTTTTTAAAATGTACGAACTTGGGTAAAGAACAAAACCAAATACAAACACACACGATAACACAAACACAAACGCAAACACAATCACAACAACAACGAAAGAAAAAAAACGCAAACACAAACGCTAACGTAATAACAAACGCAAACGCAAACACAAACACAATGCGGAGGGTGATCAGCGTAAACTGATTCGTCTCGGCCGTAGTGCCGACATTGTTTAGATTTAATTAACTATTTTCTGGAAAAGAATTTGACGCTTCTAAAACTACACGCTTGTCTGCTGTTCTGTCAGCCCCACTTAAATCCGCCATTTTCCCCTGCACTTTTGCTAAAGTAGTTATGGCTGTAAGAAAATGTTGGTACTCATTTGGTTCTCTCTATATCCACCAAAACATATCTTGCCTAATGATAAGGAAATAATTTGGCATTACCAAACTGTTCTAAATACTGACATAACTTTACTGTGCGAGTTACGATGTTTTTTTTTTTAATTTTGTTTGAGAACTTGTGTATGTTTGTGTTTCGCTTATTTATATTTATTAATTTCGAACGATCACTTCATGGATTAGAAGCACAGATTTTCTTTCTGGATACAGAAATCTCTTGTTGCAGTTTTGATTAAATCCCGCATCACACATAAGTCCTTGTGTACAGTACAGCTATAAGTTATTTGATTAAGTTATGGAAATTACGTACCAGGATTATCCTAAATCCTTAACACATTTTTCTTGAATAGAGTATTAATATAGCATGTTTTATTATCAAGGGTTTTATACTGCATAGTTTTCTATTAATAAGCAAAATATATCACATGTAGCTTTATTCAAGTTTGGCTGCTAATGAAACACGTGAATTGCAGGGGAGGGCGGGTGGGGCGGCCGCTCCGTGCGCCGACCCTAATGGGGGGCGCCAAAATGGGTAGAAAAATAAATTTAAAAGCTCATTTTAAGCTGAAGTATTGAATTAACAGTCAAAGTTACGAAAATTAATGACTACAAGGCTTAACACACTGATTTAACACTTTATGACACTGAAATAGAAAATTTTACGGGATAGTAACTGGTAAGAAGCGCTACAAACCTTTCAAACTGGGTGGGGAGGGGGGGGGGCTTTTTAACACACATAAATAAATGTATATAGAAATGTGAGGGAGGGGAGCGCAAAATTGATATTCCACCCCGGTCGCCGGAATAGGTCGCTACGCCTCTGGTGAATTGCTCGGGGTCGGCGTCGTCGAGGCGGTAAAACTCATGGTTGCTAAATCAAAAAAAAAGAGTTCGAACCCTCGGGCAGATGAGGCTCGTTAGCTGGGGACAGCCACTCTTCTAGGAGAGACAACTCCAAAATCAAACAACTGCTGCCTTGTAGTTTGTTCTTGGTTGGACAAAGGCTATGGAAGCAAATTCAAAAAGAAAAGCAGGCTGAAATCGGAGTCAATGGCCTCAATGGCGCATAACAAGTTGACACGTATCCTTAATTGTGTTGGAGGCGTGGTCGAGTCGGCTAAAGCTAGTGGTTGATAAATTCGAAAAAGAGTCTTGAGTTCAAACCCTCTGGCAGATAAGGCTCGATCCCCCCCCCCCTCGACTAATCGTATGCGGGTAAGCAAACGAATACGATGTTATTACCCGCAGGAATGTGTTGATAACCACGGTGTATCTCTAACAGGGAATTAGTGTAGATATGGTTTTTAGAGGGTCGCGAGTCGGAGTCGGGGTGCAAACAGCAACGGGGTGACACCATTTTAGGGCGGGGGGGGGTGACACCAAGACAAAAAAATGCAAGATATATTGAATAAATGTTGGTGTTTTTGCCAGTTCAATGAATGATTATTTAGCATTAAAAAGTATTTTAAGTACATATTTATTATCCCGACAAGGGGGTAGGGGGTAACACTATGAGGGAAACATGCAAACTATAGCGTAAATAATGCTACACCAAGCTGTATTAACAACCGATCATAGATAAACATCGTTAGTATTAAATGTGAACACTTTAAAGGGAGGGGGGGTGAAAACAACAGCAAAATTTGAAGTGGAACAAAGGTGGGTGATACCATGAGGTGTCGCACCGGGTGACACTCGACCTAACGACGCCACTGATGGGTCTAACAAAGACGCTAAGCCTGAGGTGTCCAGATAAAACGCTATCCACTTGAACATGTCTGTCTATCAACTTTGAAGGCTAAATTGTTGGGAAATGTGAAAATCTCATTTTAACTACCGTATCTGGTGAATTAATTTAATGTGCCCGCTAACAAAAACATCTCCCACAAATGTCAGCTTATGTTATTACATGTCGAACTTAGATAAACATGATTAACGTTTTCAACAATGACAAATAGCAAAGCACTCTTTCATTTGAAAATAAAACTTTAAAAATGTGTACTGCCGTTTTGAAACTCACTTCAAAATTACAGTATAAATCTAATATATAAAGCTCAATTCTGTATGTAACATGTAATAAGTTTGTTTGTCGTTGACATACTTATATGGATTTAAGTGTTAGACTAAAACCGTGCTCATAGTTAAAATGTATGAGTTAAAAAATTACTATTGAAAGTGTTGGGAAATAATTTTCATTTTTCAAACTGATAGTAATAATTGTCGGCATGTTCATTAAACACAATTTTAAAAAAATAACAAAAATTCTAATTATGTCTGAAAATTATTTATATTTAGTCCTTTAGCACTTACTTCCCTTTGATAAATTAGGAAAACACAATTACTTCCCTTTATAAAACATTGCATTAGTGGAAAAGAATTTACTTTTTATTACTTTGCTTTGGTGTTGGGAAAATAATAATTACATAATTAGCGGGGATTGATCAAGTGCAAATGTTGTAGATATTTTACGAATAAGCTTGGAGTATTATAATTGTTCATTTGGTTTGGTTTGGCACCTACGTTCGTTTAAGTGAGTGCAAAAGACTATGAATAGGTTGGGGTACTATAGTCGATTATTAAGCTGAAACAGGCGATTCTGCCCCGGGCTAGACTGTGAGCACTTTGCGTTTAAGTTCGTGTTAGTGTTTTCTTTGTGTTTAGGTTGGGTTTGCGTTAGTGGTTGCGTTTTGATTTGGTTCGTTTTTGTTCTTTCTTTTTTCGTTTTCGTTTGTGTTTTTTTCTTTGGGTTTGTGTTTGTATTTGTGGTTGGTTTTGCGTTTGGATTTGGTTTGTTTTCGTTTGCTTTTTCGTTTGTGTTTTTTTTCTTTGGGTTTGTGTTTGTGGTTGGTTTTGCGTTTGGATTTGGTTTGTTTTCGTTTGCTTTTTCGTGTTTTTTTTTCTTTGTGTTCGTTTTGGTGTTTGTGGTTGTGGTTGGGTTTGTTGTTAGGTTTTTGTTTTCGTTTGTATTTGTAATTGTGTTAGCGTTATGTTTGCGTTTTGTTGTTTTGGTTGGTTGTGGTTTGGGTGGGCAATGCCGGGTTTATGATGATTACTAAACACACAGGTAATGGTCTTTAACAGAAAGGTTTTTCACTGAAGCCAGAGCAGGGCCTGGCCGGGACGGCTAGTTGAAGTATAAAGTATATTTTGAAATGGTGTCAATCATAAACATGCATACACTCTAGCATAGGAATTGTATTTTAAACACGCCCTAAGTTAAATTATTATTTCTATTTCGTGTATCAGAATAAGTGTAAAATTGATTTTATATATTAAATATTTTGTAATTCAAACGTTGCCAATTCTCTGACTATCAAACAATAGCCTTAAGCCGAACATAACATAAAGTGCAATATATGCTTGTATTGATTGTGCCCGTGTTGTTCCCATCAGACTTGTTATTTCATTAGCAACGGTGTTAGGCTATAACTGGATTCATTACAGTGGTAGTTTGGTTACATGAATACTTTATCGATTGGGGCACATCTATAATGATACTCTAAGCCTCATGTAACATAATTGGATTCGGGCTAGTTTTATGAAACATTGATTTAGTTTTCAAAATAATATAAACAATACTTATATGTGCTTATTAATAAAATAATGAGGGGGGCTTCGTGGTCGAATGGCAGAACATACGACTGATAACCCGAAAGTTTCTTGTTTAAATCCGGGTTCAAGTAGGTAGAACGTCCCTGAGTCCACTCAGCTCTGCTGGGTACCTGAATCACATTAGGTAAACTAATGGCTGGGTATAGTGCTAAGTACTTTATGTTTCAAGGTCACAGAACTTTACTTCCTTGCCTCATCTACAGACAGGTTGGAAAGTGTACTTTACTTGAAGGTTGGAAAGTGTACTTTACTTGAAGTTTGGAAAGGGTACTTTACTTGAAGGTTGGAAAGTGTACTTTACTTGAAGGTTGGAAAGTGTACTTTACTTGAAGGTTGGAAAGTGTACTTTACTTTAAGGTTGGAAAGTGTACTTTACTTTAAGGTTGGAAAGTGTACTTTACTTGAAGGTTGGAAAGTGTACTTTACTTGAAGGTTGGAAAGTGTACTTTACTTGAAGGTTGGAAAGTGTACTTTACTTGAAGGTTGGAAAGTGTACTTTACTTGAAGGTTGGAAAGGGTACTTTACTTGAAGGTTGGAAAGGGTACTTTACTTGAAGGTTGGAAAGGGTACTTTACTTAAAGGTTGGAAAGGGTACTTTACTTTAAGGTTGGAAAGGGTACTTTACTTTAAGGTTGGAAAGGGTACTTTACTTTAAGGTTGGAAAGGGTACTTTACTTGAAGGTTGGAAAGGGTACTTTACTTTAAGGTTGGATAGGGTACTTTACTTTAAGGTTGGAAAGGGTACTTTACTTTAAGGTTGGAAAGTGTACTTTACTTGAAGGTTGGAAAGTGTACTTTACTTGAAGGTTGGAAAGGGTACTTTACTTGAAGGTTGGAAAGGGTACTTTACTTGAAGGTTGGAAAGGGTACTTTACTTTAAGGTTGGAAAGGGTACTTTACTTTAAGGTTGGAAAGGGTACTTTACTTGAAGGTTGGAAAGGGTACTTTACTTGAAGGTTGGAAAGGGTACTTTACTTTAAGGTTGGAAAGGGTACTTTACTTTAAGGTTGGAAAGGGTACTTTACTTGAAGGTTGGAAAGGGTACTTTACTTTAAGGTTGGATAGGGTACTTTACTTTAAGGTTGGAAAGGGTACTTTACTTTAAGGTTGGAAAGTGTACTTTACTTGAAGGTTGGAAAGTGTACTTTACTTGAAGGTTGGAAAGGGTACTTTACTTGAAGGTTGGAAAGGGTACTTTACTTGAAGGTTGGAAAGGGTACTTTACTTTAAGGTTGGAAAGGGTACTTTACTTTAAGGTTGGAAAGGGTACTTTACTTGAAGGTTGGAAAGGGTACTTTACTTTAAGGTTGGATAGGGTACTTTACTTTAAGGTTGGAAAGGGTACTTTACTTTAAGGTTGGAAAGTGTACTTTACTTTAAGGTTGGAAAGTGTACTTTACTTGAAGGTTGGAAAGTGTACTTTACTTGAAGGTTGGAAAGGGTACTTTACTTGAAGGTTGGAAAGGGTACTTTACTTTAAGGTTGGAAAGTGTACTTTACTTGAAGGTTGGAAAGTGTACTTTAAGGTTGGAAAGTGTACTCCCATTCCCACTAGTCTGGTTGGCTGTGGTTCACCCTCATGGTTTACAATCATACAGCCGGGTCAAATTAGTGACGGCTATTAGGGGCAGATAATGAAGTTGTAAACGATTTTAAACTAAGGGGAGGTAAGCAGTTCTGCTTTATCTTCAGATTGTCTTCTCTAAACTGTCGTCACGGACGACTGCTTTCATAAGGGGAGGTGAGAGTTAAGGGTGGTGTCGAATTTACAAATTATGAATTACTGAAAAGTAGAAAATAAAACAACTAAATAGCGGCGTATGCTAGGCCGCGGGTTGGCAGGTATATCTAAAACTCCGGACCAGCAACACTTTCGTGAGCAAAGCAATCAGCTAAATAAATGTACAAATTGTTTTAATATTACAAAATATGAGTAAATTCATCTGTAACTTGAGGAAAAGAAATGTTTACAATGCGGGACTGTAATGAGCAAGGGTTAGGCGAGGATCCGCCGAATAAGGCAGTGAGGGGAGGGGGGCGAAGGGCGTAAGGTCGGGGCGTGATCGGCGGATTAAGGTCTGGACCCGGCAGCCAATTTTCTGCGGACTGTCCCAGTGATGCGGCGCGGACGAGCGCTCGTGTCCGCGTCTGCTGCACTCAACAGCCCAATCAAAACCAGGGAAACAAACCATTGGGTGCCTAGTGGTAGAGAGCTAGACTGCTGACCCGGAAGTCTCGAGTTCGAATCCGGGTTCTTAGTCCACCGAGCTCTGATGGGTACCAAGTTCACGTTAGGGAAAGTAAAAGCATTTGTGCATAGAGCGGACCACACTATCCCTTCATATGCCGAGGTAACAGAAACACGTGAACTCTACTTCATTTGCTCCATGGACCGTCAGGTTTGAAAAAGAAGCTGTTCACAAGAATACAAACACATAGTTTTGAAAAGTAAAGGCGAGGTCTCTGAAACAGATACACTCTACTTCATCTGCCCTACGATGTGACTTCTGTCCATTTCTCTGAATAATAAGAAATTTTTTTTAAACAACTGCGGGATTTAAATATGTGCTATTAAATGAATACTAGCAGTAGAGCACTCGACTGCTAACCCTAAGCCTCGAGTTCAAGTTCAAGTCAGTGGACGTCCCTGAGTCCACCCAGCTCTGATGGATACCTAACTCGTAAGGAAAGGTAAAGGCGTCCGAGCATTAGGCAACAACATATTCCATTCATATCGCGAGGTCAAGAAACATATTATATTCGCTAGTTCAGTTGCCCAGTTTACTTTAACTGTTTTTGAGAAACTACCAATAGCTACCCCACCCCCTCGTAATCTTTACAACCTTATAACTATACTGTTTTCAATATCTATACTTCAAACAAACATATAGTTGGAGGTGGCGGTTTAGCAAAACTCTATTGATAACAACAAGCAAGAGGGCAAATAAGAATGATTTGAACAATCTGTGTAAGGCAACAAAAAACATCACCAGTCAACACCTTTTGAGAGAGGAAAGCGGGCTGACCAAAATAAACTCGGAAAAGGTCAGTTGATAGCGGGGAAAAGCGGCTGTTTTGTCACTCCAACATATGCCACTTCTCTCCGAATAGTCACTATACAATAGACATGGAATACAAGGACACTTATTGACAGTTCAAATAAAATACAACAGATATAGTTTAGGATTAAAAAATCTGAAAACAGGGTGCGCTTCTTTAATACTACCACCTTCTGTTATAACTTACACTCATAACTTAATCCATAGTTAGCTCATAGACCTTAAATTAGACCATAAGTATTGATTTCAGCAAAATTTACAGTGGAAAAGGAAAGCAATTTCTTAGTTTCGTATATTGATCAAGGTTAGGTCTTAATTTGCAAATGATTACACAAAGTGAAACACATATTACGCAGTGTTTCTTCCAGACTTTTTTCTCCAGGAGGCACTGGATATTTTCGGGGGTGGGGGGACACGACAACATTTTCCGGGAGGGGCAGGGCGGGGAGGAGCGGACACTGGTAAAAGTATATGTTTTCTACATGAATTCCATTTTGTTGGGGGGGAGGGGAGGGGGTAGACTTTCTTCGATGAAGGGGGGGGGGGGGAGATGTCTGGAAAAAACTCTGATAGTACGGTGTTGTCAAAATACTATACCAACCTGTTTTCACCGCCATTCATGTTGGCTAAGCCCTTTGATTGATTTGACATTTAAAAAAAAATCCGCCAATGTTGAAGATACCATGGTACCGCCCAAATCAACATGATGTTTTTCTCACTAAACAATTCATGAGGAAAGTAGGCCCTATTTCCTCATGTGTCAACACTGATACTTTGATTTATTGAGGGTATGACAGTCAACATCACTGGTGAGGCTATAAAAGCCATGCCCCATCTCACTATTGTAATAACACCGTTGGAATCTGATGACAGAGTTTGGTGGGGGACATAAAATTTTCAACCATGTCTTTAAAGTTGTTATTGATGTGTTTCTTTCTGGCTGTAAAGACTAGCAGAGGTATGTATACATTAGGAGAATATTTTTGTTTAGATATTTTTTGACTGAATGAATATTTGAAATAGAGTTCATCTGCTTCGGTCCACTCGGCTTTTGAAGTGATCGTGTGGTCAGTTGTTTGACCAGCTGCCACAAGATTCGCTAGGGTGGCTCAAGTATCCGTAGAGCCGAGTTGACCCAGGGATGTTCTATGGACACGAGCACAAAACCTGAGAATATCAAGTTAGCTCCCTGTGTTCTAGAAGTAATAATTTATTTGAATGATATCTTCATCACAAGAGCCACCTTAAAGTTCACGTGTTTAGCAGCCACGTTATGATGTTGTTGTTTTTTTTAATACTAATGTGTTTTTATTGACTTGTTGATATTTGCATGCTTTTATTAACAAGTTTTTATCAATGTGTTTTTATTTTCGTAATTTTATTAACGTGTTTTCATTAACGCATTTGTATTAACGTTTTTTTTATTAATGTGTTGTTTTTTTTTTGCGTATTTTTTAACGTGTTTTAAATAACGTCTTGTTATTTATGTGCTTTTATTAACGTATTTTACAAAAGCTGGAGGCCAAAGTGCTTGTTTTAGTCATGTTTCTGAAGGCCTATGAGAGTTGTTTTTTATGGCACATTAGACTGGCTGATCTTTACACCCACTTTAACTTACTCTAAATATTCTAATTTGTATTTTTTATTCGCGTACACGGTTTATCCATTGTGTAATTACAGCTATGCATGAAGTAGTAGCGTTGTTTATGTTGAAATGTTGCTTTTTCTGAGTCCCCCATACTATCGTACATCATTGCAGGCTCGCAGTTTTATCATTCTACTTAAAGGGTGGTACGGTAATCAGACGCATGGGGGGGGGGCTGAGCGGAAGATGGGTCGGCCGCCCCTGGCGTTGATTCTAGAGTGATGGGCGCCTAACGTGGGTGAAAAAAAATAAAAAATGTAATTTAAGCTGGAAATGTTAATTATTCACAGTGAAGGTTAAGAAAATAAACGACAACAATGCTTCAGAAACTCATTTAACTACTTTAGTGAAATGAATACGATTAAGTAAGTGAATAGTAAAATCACTCGCAAGCTTTCAAGACGTTGAACGTTTTCGTCATGGTAAATCGGAAGGATTTACACCGGATTAATCGTTGCATTTTCGCAAGCCAGTTTTGTTAAAAAACGGCGCACCTAGTTCTTTGTGCTTAAAAGTTACATTTTTCTCAAACTGAACATGAAAAATCAAAGACTTTTATCTGATTGCATTACTTCTTGCCTGGATCCATTGTATCAAAGAGAAATAAATATGGATTCTTATGTGGCTATCTGACCAGTAAAATAGTATACGGTCGGAGTGGAGAGCGAAGCTGTTGGTCGAAACTTTAAGAAAAATATTACAGAGCCCTATATATTTAACTTCACCTATTAAACCCTTTTACTATATAATTAGTAAAATGTACCAAAGACATAGGCGCTTGATGGCTTGTATCGTAACAATCCCATAAGACTGTAATTTTTATATAATTAATGCCACTAGGTCTCTGTTATAACTGGGATTAGCATAGGATAGACTACTGTGATAGAATATCGTCGTTTAAATCTTAATAGTATTTATGTCCACACTATTATATTGTTTAATTGTAGATTAGATAGATCATAATAGCTGAAATAGGAATAGTCCTTAGTGTGTTTGATTGAACGTCCCCTTACTACATACAAGTCTGAATAGCCTGTAGTTGTCTCAGTCGAAAAAAAAGTTCGAGTTAATGCATGCACAGGTCAAGCGCCCGCCCCTCGCGGGACTGCTGGGGTTAGGCAGGGTTTGGGTTACCTTAGGGTGAAGTTGGGGCCGCGTGAATCAATTAAGTTAGTTGGATGCTAGGCTTGTTATCGCGTGGAAGTGTGTGTCTTGTGCTCCGTGGCAGAACCGCGTGGTAGTTTATTTCCAGTGTATTAAAAGTCTTAAAACTGTACGTGTGTTGGCGTTATTAAGTCAGGGCTTAAACTGTTACCTCAACCCTCACTGCAGTCATCACCACCATCAAAACAAAGCACACAGATGACTAAGTAACAGTCTCCTTAACGAGGTGCAACCTCTGTCAACTTTTTTTAACCATGTTTAAAACTAATGACCAGAATCTGTAATAAATTAGTTTCGAGATTGTTCTAAAGACACGACTAAAAGTCGACCAAGTATGCTTGCACCTTCTACAAAACGCCCCCTAAACATCAGAGCCTGCCCAGGTGTGTTATACCCACCGTCTGAGGTTGTGACATTTCCACCACCTTTTCGTTTATCCTTATTCGTTTCCCAATGTCTGTACCCTCATTCTCCGAGCCATACAATAAAAAGATTTCACATTTTAGCTAAAGATCCTAATTTTTTTTTTGTTGAATTGCAGTTCGTATGTTTGGTGTAGTTTGTTTCATTATTCGGTCAACACATTGCCTTTGTCTTGTACTTTTATGTTTCTAATTATTCGCTCTTGTGCATCACTTGGCATTAAGAGTAATAGTATAATTAAAGGATAATTAAAATTCAATTATCTGCAACGGACACAGTGCCTCATACGTTTCCATACTACTTCTCTCTCTACACTATCAAATACCTTTTCAACATTTATAAAAAGTACTTACAATTAAAATTATGTTAATCCTTAGTGTCACAATATGATATGTGCCTGAACTGTCTTTGCTAAAAATGCCTGCTACTTTCTTTCTTTCTATACGGAAACCGGCTCAGAAGGTTGAATTCCATTAGCTAGGCAGGCCTCAGTGTAGCAAACTCCGACCTTTAAATAGTTTCCCACACATCGGTCGCTACTTCCGCCGGTTCTCACCGGGCTTTCCTTCCCCACCCACCAGACGCGGGACGTCGGGGACGTCGTCCTACCGCCTGGTACCCAGCTTGATCGTGGGGGGCGTTCGGCCATTCTTTGAACCTAGCACATACAGCAGCTCTACTCGGCCAGATCAAAAACCTCTAGTTGCTTTTGGCTACCACTAGCCATTCCGCACCCATTAGGGGGGTCATGGGCTTGGTCGACTAGTGGCACTCCTCCGAAGCCATGAGAAGGCCGCAGACTGCTACTCTCTGAAGCTTCCCACAGGAAAGCAGTTTTATTAGTTTATTCAACAAAGCTATACCTCGTAGAATAAATGTTATTGTTTCGACAATTTTATACTCCAACTAACAAGTTGATTTTTATTTCATTGATAGACAATTGTTAAGAACAAAGAGATAATTTTACAAAGTTAAAGTTTGAAGTTATAAATATTTAAAATCGTTTTTTTTCAGGTGTATTTTTGACGAACTGCATCACGGGAAATCACCGTCTATTTATGTTAAAAGTTGCATGGGCTACGAGTCAAGAAATAGAAAATAGTATTATCTGTGCTTTTGGAAGTTTTCTCTCAGATAAGGCTACCAGCTATGGAAAAGTTAAAGTCATATGTCCAGAACATTATGATACGAATAGATACTCTAGCTATTGCACTGAAGCGTGTGGCTTCTTACGAGATTTTTATACCTTTTTAGTCGGCATAACCTGCTTAGGCTACTCTGACCCATATTGGTCACGTTCAAATGACTGGATACTCAGTATACTCAAGGATACACAAGCACTATCAATTGTAATTGCTCCAGGTCGTTTACCTGCAAATGATTTCGCTCAAATTGTGTTGCTGTCAAAACATACATTTGTAATTAATGGCTATATTGATTCTGGAGATTATAAATTAATTAATGGCATAACGTGGATAAACATGATGTCACCTACACCAATACAAGACGCCCTGATATGTGCTGAATGTAGGCACGACTGGACACCATTTGTAGATCCCAGGACAAAAACACTTTCATCCTGTTATTTTGTGCTACATTGGAATGACAAAGAACTCAACTTAAACCACGCAGGCCAGACTTGTCAAAATATGGGAGCAAACATGGTTACCATAGAAACAGAAGAAGAGTTCCAGTTTGTACAAGACCTTCTAAAGAAAACGCTGAATGTCTCAGGTCCAGAGACTTGGTGTAGACAACAAAACAACAGCGTGTGTCTGGCCTTGAACCTAACTCGACATGGGAACATTTTTAGGTGGAGTCAAGGTCGACCACTGGTCATATCTCCGCCATGGTCATCAAGCCTTGAAGAAAGTGGAGATTGTGTCACGTGGGATTTATCACGTGATGAAACTGGACACAGTGGAGTCTGGCGTCAAGTTGATTGTAATATGAGAGATCGATATACTGTCATCTGTGAGGTGGAAATGTTTAGGAAAAATAAAATGGACATCTTAAAGACGGGGACAGAGTTTGTACAATATAATCAAGACATGGTTTCTGTAGCAGCTTACTTGGAGGATGAAATATTCTACAGTTGGTATGTTGGGGACGTTTATCGAGATATTAAACGATTTAGCTGTGATGATGAATCATCCACGTCAATAGCCTACTCTTTTGTCTGTGACAATAAACCTGATTGTCCAAACGGTAGAGATGAAGAGATCTGTACTGTACGAAACAAGGAAACAGATGAAGGTAATACAACACCTTATATTCATAATCTTAATATCGCCAGCACACCAGATGACAATATGATCAAAGAAAAAGTTAGCAAAACAGGGTTGTGTTTTGATTTTACCAGTCATTTACATAGTCTGTGTGCACCACAAAAAGATGTAAGTTTGTTTGAAAATACGAGCAACGTCACACATTCTGTGCCAGCCAACAGGACAATGTCTTCACTGTGGCCTGATATCCTGGCATGCAGTAAAGGTCCTGCACCTGATGATACAATAGGATCTAACCAAACTATGACATGTGTTATGGCCCCTAAATGTTTGTACATTAAATCGTGTGAGGGTGACGTCAAAGGTTGCCAAGATCTGACCCACCTACAGAACTGTACGACATACAAATGTACATCTGGCTACTCTAAATGTCCACTGTCTTATTGTATCCCAGAGACTTACGTCAATGACGGGACACAGGATTGTCCACAGGGAGAAGATGAAAACAATCTGATGTTGAAGTGTTTCAATACGTCACAGTATGTTTTCCTAGAGAACGTTTGTGATGGTTTCAATGATTGTCCTAGAGGTGATGATGAAAGTAATTGCCACGTAGAATGTAGTAACGGGGTAATTTGTGTTGCTGGGACAGCATTTGTAACTCATTTACATTCTGATATTACCGACGCGAGAAATTATACCAGTTTTATTGGTGATTCAATCCGTGCACTGCGGTTTCATGAAAAAAACATAGGCTCGGTACAATTGAACATGGGTAATGGTTCAAACCTAATTGAATTAGTTTGTTCTTTAATGAAAATTGAATCTGAGAACTTTACTTTCTTAAAGATTTTAAAGGACAACAAAATATTTATTGCCAATTTCAGAGACAATTTGTTTAAAAAAATTACCTCTGCCGGAAGTTTTTCTAAAATGAAAAATCTTAAAAAACTTGACCTGTCACAAAACAAAAAACTAAAAACTTTTCGCTTGTCTCTCCCGTTTCTAGAGACGTTGGATTTATCTTACACAAGAATTACAAGTCTTAAGCTTAAGACCTTTAGAAACATGAGGAACCTGAGATATCTATACTTGACTGGCACTAAAATAACAAATCTAAACTTTATTCCTAAGCGTTATACACTAGATATTCTTAACATCGTTGGCACCAACATGTTAAATATCACAATTAATTATTTCAATAACCTAGAAATAACTGAGCTAGTCTCTACAAGCAATTTAAAACTGTGTTGTCCCCAGGCGCTTGGTGAAAACATCCCAGTAGATAAATGTAAGTACACAGACAACTCCATTTCTTCGTGTCAAGACCTAGTCAGTGATGTTAGCAAGAGAACTCTTCTGTGGGCGATAGGTCTTCTGGCCTTGTTGGGGAATGTGTTTGCTCTAGCGTATAGGATGATATGGGATAGGAAAAGTTTACAGACAGTGTACGGGCAGTTGGTGTCCAACCTCTGTATCTCAGACATGATCATGGGCTTTTATCTCATCATTATAGGCGTGGCTGATGAGGTGTATCGGGACAATTATTTTGCCCGTGAAGAAGAATGGCAATATGGGGTTGTCTGCCAAGTGGCCGGGTTTCTGTCAACCCTCTCCAGCGAGGTCACGACGTTCTTTATCTGTCTGATAACACTGGACAGATTTCTGACACTCAGGTTCCAAACTGGCAAGTACCGTTTCACCACGAGGACAAAACGTGCATCCATCATCCTCTCCTGGCTTCTTGGGTTCTCTTTAGCTTTGGTGCCAGTACTGTGCCCTGAGTGGGGAATATTCACATCCAACTCCATGTGTTTGGCGTTTCCTTTAGACACTAATTTAAGTGGTGGACGTTATTACTCTGTTGCCCTTTTCTTAGGGTTAAATTTTATCCTGTTTCTCTCCATCATAGTTGGGCAGTTTTTCATCTTTCGTTCTCTCACGGCAAGAAGATATGTTTCTTCTTTCAACAACGTAAACCTGTCTAGACGTACTCAGGACGTACTGGTTGCTAGGCAACTGTCTCTTGTGGCAGTGACCAACATCCTGGCCTGGGTTCCAGTGCAGGTGATGGGGAGTCTGGTACTAGCTGGCGTTGTACTTGACAACGACGTCTACTCTTGGACTGTCGTGTTTGTGTTACCTCTGAACTCGGCTTTGAACCCAGCTGTCTATTCTTTTCCAAAAATGTACAACCTGTTTAAATCAATCAAGAATTCATGTCGTAAATAAAATTGCAAACAGTGCATTTTTCAAAATGAGCAAACAGATTTTTCTTACAGCTTTCAATTAATAATTTTGTACAAATTTCAACTAAGTTCCACAACGGATCACAAGACTTTCAAACTAGAATTTACACACAGTGTATCACTTCTCCTAATTAGCAACAAAGACTTAAGTCTGTCATTTTCAATTGTATTAATAGTAAAGTATGTACACAGGAAATATATTGAGACATACTTTATTGCTGACAAAACATATTTTACTGACTAAAGAACCAAATTATGTTCAATATTTTCTAAAATTGTAAATTGAGATTTCGAATTTTATTGTTATTCTTTATTCAATCACCATCTGCAAACTTCTAATTTTGGTTTGTTTCATTTATGTTATGTTTAATTATTTATGTCATTCTATAACATTTTGACATAATCATTGTATGTTTTTTCTTGTAAAAATTTAGTAGAAGTATTATTTTATTGTGTAAATATTTATGTTCAGGGGTTTATGTCCAGGGAGTTTTTTTACAGAGAGCCCTTCGTTTAATAATAACTTACGTTAATCATTTGAACTTTAATTTTTACTAACATAATTGTACGTCAGAGAAAATAATTATTTTGATAAACTAGCATTTTCCAACATGGTACTTTCATCATCATCTTTTCCCGCACTCATGCAAGACACATGGGCAGAGGAAGTAGAGTTCATCTGTTTCGTGGACCTAGGCACAAGAGGGGATACACGCCTTTGCGTGTCCGAACTTGATTAATGTACCCATCAGAGCTATGTAGACTCAGCTCTCTACCGCTAGGTAACAAGATAATTTACTAAACATTACAATTTTTGTTTTATATTTAAGTCTTTACTGTTACACAATATACCTTTTACCTAATCATTTGCTTTTTATAAATGTCCATTTTTAAAAACAAAAATTAGATTAAAAGTTTTCATAATTGATGTAAAAAATATAAAATCGTGTGTATTAAAAAGTACTTCTACCACTAAACAGCTAACATTACACTTAGACATATTCTATACGCGTACTTAATTTGTACATATTTGTGAATTTTTATATACACAATGGTTATTCATTTCTTCATCTCTTACACGATATACTTTTAACTTAACCACTTGCTTTCTATAAATGTCCATATTTAAAAAAAAAATGTTAAATAAACAATTCACATAATCGTTGTAAAAAAAAAGTATAAATTGTGTGTATTAAAAATATTTCTACCACTAAAATTTAATATTTATCCCTAGACATAATATACACTTCACATGTTTGTGAATGTATTCTAACTAAATTATCTTGTCAATTTTTTATATACACAATGGTTATTCATTTATTCATGGTGTTTATTGTTATGGTTTAAAAGTTAATCATGTATCAGCCTTATTTTCCAGATATTAAGTTCCAGATGTAACGGTCCATCATATGGTATTTGAAGTAGAGTTCATATGTTTCTTGACCTCTTGTCCTAATATGAATCATGTGGCCGTAGAGCTGGGTTGAGACAAGGACAATTTACAGTCACAAGTTCGAACTCGAGACCTTCGGGTTAGTAGGCAAGTGCTCTAACACTCAACCACGCCATCATCTAGTTTAATATTTTAGCTTCATATACATAAATGTCCAAACACATATATACGTTTTGTGTATTATCGTTCTATAATAATATTACTTGATTTATATTTTAGCTTCATACAGATATGTGTCCATATGCATAAATACATTTTGTGTTTTATCGTTCTATAATTACATTACTTGATTCATATTTTAGCTTCATATACGTAAATGTCCAAATACATATATATATATATATATACATTTTGTGTATTATCAGTCTATAATATTACTTGATTTATATTTTAGCTTCATACAGATATGTGTTCATATGCATATTTACATTTTGTGTTTTATCGTTCTATTATTATTATTACTTGATTCATATTTTAGCTTAATATAGATAGGTACCCATATACATATTTACATTTTGTGTTTTATCGTTCTATAATTTTAAATTACTTGCTAAACAATAAAATATCTCTGTCACAGTATAATTAGAAAATAGGGTATGGGATTTTGAGCTAGTAGATGGCCCTAGTTCGTCTGTGAGATTGGTTTTCTTCTCTGATTCTCCAAAATATGGACACTGAGAACGAAGAAGAAGATGAATAAAACGCATTTGTTATTGAGCAATTAACTTTTTTTTCAGCTAATGGCTTTAAGGCTGTTGTGGCACATTTTTTTTGTACAATTAAAGTGTTTTTTAATGTTCATATTTAAAATAATATAATGCATACGGTGAAATTGTTCTATTTAATTTGGAACTAATACACTGTGCTTCATATCAAGATATGAGTGTGTGTGTGTTTTATTTGTTGTTAGAGTATTTACTCTCTAATTGCTATTATGAATATTTGTTATTTATAAACAAACATTTCTTTATTAAACCGTTATTTTAAAAAAAATATTTTTTATTTAAAAAAAAATTAAACTTAAGTATATTCTTTATCTAATATTTTTTTATATAAGTATATAATATTTTATAAGTGTCAAATATAATTACAATATGCAATGTTGATATATGAAATATTTTCAATGTTTTACGTTCAGTGTGTTATTTATCATCATTTAAGCCATTATGAGATTTTTTCACGGAATTCAATTATGTGATTTTTAAACCAAACTTTAAGAAATGTTTTTTTTTCAGAATTCTATTTAGACCATTATTTCTTTAAATGTAACCACTACTAAAGCTTTGTATATTTTGTATAACATTCGATATTACATTACACATAGCTTACTAAAATAATTATATTACTTTTGTTCCTTTTCTTAAGTGTTACAAGGTAATAGACATTTATCAAACAATTTAATGTTTTTATTGGAAAATTGGGTTTCTTGATGAAAAGAAGTTATTTTGTGTTATTAATTGAAAATAATATTTAAACTAATTAAATTTTTTTATATGTATTATTATATTTTTTATTATATTACAAATGTTATTTAATGTTTTTAAAAGTTTATATATATAACTTTTTAATAGCAATTTGTAAATACTATTGATTAACAATCGTTATATTTAAAAAAATATTTTTAATGTTTTACATTCAATGGGATGTTTACGATCTTGTATGTGCTTGTGATACATATTTCACTGTATCCAAATATGTGATTTTAAGTCAAAATTTCAAAAATGTTTTAATTTTTTAATATAATTTCGGTTAGACCAATACTGCCGTTAAAAAAAGGCAATTATAAAAATTCCTATAACAATTGATATTTACATTACATGTAGAGTTATAAGGTATTCACAGTATTGTTTACTGCCTTTTTTTACGTGTACTTTCGTAAAATGTTTTGCTGGTACTTTTTTTCGTCATCATCATCAATTTCTGTTCGTGTACAAGACACATGGTGCAGATGACGTAGCCGCTTTTGTTTCCTTAACGTAACTTAGTTACCCATCAGAGCACACACGTTACACTGATTCACCCGGATTTGAACTCAGGACTCTCGTGGTAACTTATGAGATCTTTTACATATTTTAGCGACCAAAACTTTTATTAGAGAAAGCAAATAAGTTTTATTAAAAAGCTTTTGCTATAATGTTTTTTTTATAGATGTTTTATTACACTATAAGTTTTGGTGTTGTCATTTAGAATTTTGCTATTTAAAAAAAAAATTAAAAAATAAAAACTTTTAAAATATTTTTTTTAAATGTATAAAATTAACTGGACGTTTATTTTTCAAAAAAATTTCCTAAAAGTTTGTTAATACCACAAACAAAGTTGATAATTGATTATATTTGGATTTCTTACATCTTAGTACAATTTATTTTTTTTTAATCCAGATTTAATCACAGATTAAATGGGAAATTTATCCATAGTAAAAATAAAAGAAATTGTATTTTCATACTCTAAAAAAACAGGAAATAAAATACAAGAAATAGGCTTACGTATTGTGCTATTTCTCTAGATGTAGAGTTTTTATTCGTGAAATTCAATATGTATTATAAGAAATGACAGTAAATTTTTTTTACTGTGTATTTGATTGGAGATATTTTAAAGTCGGCACAAAAATTATGTAGTGATTAAATTTGGAGAAATTAATTGTAATAACTGTCTCGGTGTTTTGTGTAATTAGTGTTAATTGGTGTTAATAAATTGCAATAATTAAATGTTGAGCTCTTCATTTAATATGCCTCTGGCTGTATGCGTGTATTGACAAGCGTAACCTGTTTATAGAACCTCTACTGTATAAAAGTGAACCGTTTTACGTTTTCCATCAAGAACTGAAACGATCAGGTTCCTCTAAAAAAAAGTAGCCAAAGGAAGAAATTGGGGGGGGGGGGGGTCGTTCAAATGTTCAACATGCGATGTGTAGATGTAAAAAAAATGGCACGGTGACACACATTTTAGCTTCATAAATTGAATCAATAATATTTTGTTGCCGATGTTTTGTTTTGAAAATTAATGTAACAACTTTATTTAATGCCATTTCAACTCAACCAGCGACAAAATATAAAGAAAAAACACTATTGGCTATCAAACAATGAGATAAGATAAGGAACCATGTCTTGTTGGAATACAAGATAGAATGTCGTGATTTCTAAAGTCTGTGTCACAAAAAGGTTTTTATGATTTATATCTGTAACATCAATTCAAAGATTAGCTAGGATGATTTGGCCTGCCGGGATAGTGTAGAAAAAACGTGATGGCCCCGGGCAGGGCGAGGCTAACTTCCGCTGTTATCAACGTGAGAGTGTCTCAGCCACGCGGCGCGTGTTAGTGCGCATGTCCGCATCGATTGGAGTTTACCGGAAAAACCAATAATTCTACTTTTGTTTTATAACAAATGATTGCTATGGGCGATATAGATTCATTAAATGCTATGGTTGAGAAAGTAAAAAAATCAACTAAGCTAGGGAAAGCAACCGAAATAAATATATATTTGATTTAAATGTGACCAAATTGAGATATTACTGCAAATAAACAGCGATATATCATTCTCAAGAGTAATAATAGACATATAAGCCAAAGATAATCCAATTGAAATCAATGAGGGTTCGGCGTGGTCGAGTCGGTAAAGTCTCGAGTTCGAACCCTCGGGCAGATGATGCTCGTTAGCTGGGGACAACCACTCTTCTAGTAGAGACAACTCCAAAATCTAAAAACTGCTGCCTTGTAATTTGTTTATGGTTGGACAAGAGCTATGGAAGAAAATAGAAAAAGAAAAGTAGGCTGACATTAGAGCCAATGGCCTCAATAAACAGTTGACACGTATACTTAACTGTGTTGGGGGCGATTATGCTCCAACACTAAAAATTTAGAACGGAGAAGAAGAAAGGGTGAAAAACACCAAATGTTGTCGAAGTGAGAGGCTCTTATTTTAATAATTAATTACAAAACAACATTATCATAGGTCAGCAATAATACTTGGTCTGTTCCAGTTTAGAGTAACGCAACAGATCACAACGACCCGCCATCAACACAGATGGTGTGACTTTAAAAGCCACGGCCCACAACATTGTTACAACCCAGGATCTGTCATCAGTTTAACATCAACTTTTCAACAATGTGCTGACTACGCAGAGTTTAACATCAACTTTTTAACAATGTTCTGACTCAGCAGAGTTTAACATCAACCTTTTAACAATGTGCTGACTCAGCACACAAACTACCAAAACGTTAACTGCAAACGTACTCTTGTACCTTCATATCACACTAGGTTCATTTCATAACAAAAACAACCATGATAAAAAAAAGCAGGTACGCACATTACTTTGACTTAGCTCACCATTGAGAAAAGTGTTTAGGGGCCGATTAAAGATGTCCATCAATTTTATTGATTGTCGTTTTTATTTGAGTGAAATGCTGTTTTGAGAAATTTATTTCGGATTTTGTAAGCCGTACTGAACTCCATCGATGTACTAGCAGGCGTTGCTTAGGACTAAACAATGATGGTGTTGAGACGTTGGTGTAGGACTGAAGAACTGACAAAATAGATTTGAATTTTATTAATTGTTAATTAAATGTGATGCTCTTTAAGGTCTAGAGAGAAATTATGCATAAGTGTTGATCAAGTGGGTTCAAAATCAGCAAACAACGTTGCCAGATTGGCATTTGAATTGTATACCAATCACAGGTATAAAAAAAAAATCGGGTGGTTTTTAACAAACAGAAAAACAGTCGAATACTCAAAATCGGCTGGTATGTTACAGGCCCAGCCCATATTCACATGAATTATGAAAACATTTTCACTAAAAATTAATGAGGCGAAACAATTTCTGTCAGGTCGACAGTAATGCTTTGGCTGATTTCAGTTAAGGGTCAAGACACAGGTCACAACTACAAGCGGTCAACATAATTAGTTTGGCTATAAAAGCTATGCCCCATCTCACTATTGTAATAACTCCGTCGGAAACCGATGGCAGTGTTTGGTGGTGGACAATTATTTCAACAATGTCTTTAAATTTTTTATTGATGTGTTTCTTTCTGGCTGTAAAGACTAGCAGTGGTATGTATACATTAGGAGAATATTTTTGTGTAGATATTTTTTGACTGAATGAATATTTGAAATAGAGTTCATCTGCTTCCGTCACATCGCCTTTTGAAGCGATTGTGTGGTCACTTGTTTGACCAGCTGCCACAAGATTCGCTAAGGTAGCTCAAGTATCCGTAGAGCCGAGTTGACCCAGGGATGTTCTATGGACACGAGCACACAATCTGAGACTATCAAGTTAGCTCCCTGTGCTCTAGAAGTGATAATTTATTTGAATATCTTCATCACAAGAGCCACCATAAAGTACATGTGTTTATCAACCACGTTAGGCTGGTTTTTTTTTATACTAACGTGTTTTATTGACGTGTTGATATTTGCATGCTTTTATTAACAAGTTTTTATTAATGTGTTTTTATTTTCGTAATTTTATTAACGTGTTTTCATTAACGCATTTTTATTAACGTGTTTTTATTAATGTGTTTTTTTTTTTGCATATTTATTAAGTTTTTATTAATGTGTTTTTATTTTCGTAATTTTATTAACGTGTTTTCATTAACGCATTTTTATTAACGTGTTTTTATTAATGTGTTTTTTTGTTTGCGTATTTTTATTAACGTTTTTCAATAACGCTTTGTTATGCATGTGCTTTTATTAACGTATTTTACAAAAGCTGGAGGCCAAAGTGTTTGTTTTAGTCATGTTTCTAAAGGCCTATGAGAGTTGTTATTTTTTATGGCACATTAGACTGTCTGATCTTTACACCCACTTTAACAACTCTAAATATTCTAATTTTTTTTCTTTTATACGGGTACACGGTTTATTTATTGTGTAGTTAAAGTTGTGAATAAAATAGTAGCGCTCTCTGGTCTTGTTGATGTTGGAATGCTGCTTTTTCTGAGTCCCCCACACTACCTTTTATCATGGCAGCCTCGTAGTTTTATCATTCTACTTAAAGGGTGGTGCGGTAATCAGACTCAGGGGGCTAGCTGAGGGGAAGATGGGGCGGCCGCCGCAGGCGTTGATACTAGAGTGGTGGGCGCTAAACGGGGTGACAAAAAAATAAAAAACTAATTTGAAGCTGCAAATGTTAATTAGTCAAGGCTAAGGAAATAAATGACAACAATGATTCAGAAACTTATCTGTTTTTTTTTAGTTAAATGAATATGGTTCAGTAAGTGAACAGTAAAATCCCTCGCCAGATTTCAAGATGGGGTGGGGGGGGGGGGGACTTTTTTGCCAAGGTAAATCGGAAGGATTTACTCCGGATTAACCGTTGCAGTTTCGCAAGCCAGTTTTGTTAAAAAACGGCGCAACTAGTTCTTTGTGCTTAAAAGTTGCATTTCTCTCAAACTGAACGTGAGAAATCAAAGACTTTTATCTGATCTCATTACTTCTTGCCTGGATCCCTTGTATTAAAGAGAAATAAATATTATGGGTTCTTATGTGGCTATCTGACCAGTAAAATAACATACGGAGGGAGTGGAGAGCGATGCTCGTGGTCGAAACTTTAAGAAAAATATTACAGAGCTATCTATATATTTAAAATCACTTATTAAACCCTGTTACTATATAATTAGTAACATCTGCAAAGACATAGGCGCTTGATGGCTTGTATCGTAAAAAACCCATAAGACTGTAATGTAATTTTTATATAATTAATGCCACTAGGTCTCCTTAACGAGGTGCAACCTCTGTCCATAGTACAATGCAAGCAACTGATTTTTGTTGTTTTTTAACATGTTTAAAACTAATGACCAGAATCTGTAATAAATTAGTTTCGAGATTGTTCTAAAGACACGACTAAAAGTCGACCAGGTATGCTTGCACCTTCCACAAACCGCCCCTTAAAGTTTTCTGATTCATTTCTATTTTTAATTCGTTTTCGCCTACCTCATGACCATAGGCCTAGGCATCACTTCGTTAACTGCATTGATTTTTTAAACCTTAAGTCTTTATGCGGTGAATCAGATGAGAGGTAGATAGGTAGAACAGCTAAACATTGATGTACCAGAACCAAAAGCATGCAGTTGAACGAACTGAAGGGACACGTCAGTTGACCAGTAAAGCATGGGTAATAGATGGACATCGATAGTGTCAGGCAGTTGGTCAGTAGAGGGTTAACCACGAGTTTACTAAGCAGTTGCAATTAGATATTAGTAGAATACAGTTGAGTTGAACTGGAGATTAGTTAGCTGGAAGTAAACTAAATAGTACAGTAGAAAAGAAGATTGATTTGGGTTTGAATAAAGAAACATTACAGCATATCTTGAATTGGACTTTTGTTGATTTCACACACTGTGCCAGGCTACGTAAGATTAAGAAAAGTCGATCCCAAGAACATGAATATATTAAAGTATACATTACGGTGCTCGAATTATATATATATATATATATATATATATATATATATATATATATATATATATATATATATATATATATATATATATATATATATATATATCAAAGTGGTCAAGTGCCCGATAGGGCACTTCCCGGTACCGCAGGCGCGTCAAATTTGGCACGATGGTGCCTTGGGGCGATAGAACACGAGGGCAGGTGACGGTTGGCCGAAAAGTCTACGGAGAGGGGGTCAAAACTGACCTCGACTGACCGGCGACTTATATGGGCTCTATTACGAAAAAAAATTTCCGACGACGACCCCCCTTGAAATTTTGTGAGGTGGTAGGAGAACGCCTTGGGGTGTCACAAAAACTCGCCATGTCCGGGAAAATTCGTTAAATGGGTCAAAACTGACCAGTCGTATTTCCCTATATAATCTTTGTATTTTATGGGAAAAACAGAGGGTGATTTCAAAACGGATTTTAGGGCACTTGCCGTCTTTACATCTGGTTAATTTCTTGCATGCTCTTAGGTAAATGGCTTTTCCTTTAGGAAAAACTGTCGGTTTCACTCAAAGCCCTTGACGAGGGCTAAAACGTGATCGCGAGTGAAATTCTCTTTATATGAGCTCTATTACGAAAAAAAATTTCCTCCGACGACCCCCTTGAAATTTTGTGAGGTGGTAGGAGAACGCCTTGGGGTGTCACGAAAAACTCGCCATGTCCGGGAAACTTCGTTAAATGGGTCTAAACTGACCAGTCGTATTTCCCTAAATAATCTTTGTATTTTATGGGAAATACAGAGGGTGATTTCAATACGGATTTTGGGGCATTTACCATCTTTACATCTGGCTAATTTTTTTGCATGCTCTTAGGTAAATGGCTTGACCTTTAGGGAAAACTGTCGGTTTCACTCATAGCCCTCGACGAGGGCTAAAAAGTGACCGCGAGTGAAAATAATTCTTATTATACGAGATTTGGTCATTTGGTCTATGAACAGGGGAAGTAACTTTTTAATGTAATAATTTTTTTAAAATTTGTATTCTCTTTTCAAGAAAAAAAACAAAAATCATAGAGTATAGCATTGTTTTAAATAAATATGTTGTTATGAATTAAGGTTTGCATTGTACTGAAATTGTAAAAATTAATTGCGAAAGTAATTTATTATAATATTTGATTGATACTATTGAGAAAACCCTTGCAGTTCTAATAACCGTGCGAGTAATAAGTTTGCGAATATTCCATCAATATTTGCTTGACCCTATTGAGAAAACCCTTGCAGTTCTAATAACCGTGCGAGTAATAAGTTTGCGAATATTCCATCAATATTTGAGTGACCCCTAATTAATTTAAGCCCTAAGCATTTAACATTGCAGCCAATCACCTATTAATTAATCATTCAATTCCACAATTTTTTTTGAAAACCTAAGCGAAGCTAGGCAGTATGCCTAGTATATATATATATATATATATATATATATATATATATATATATATATATATATATATATATATATATATAAAACCGAGAATTCATCTTTTCAAAAGATTGCATTCGTTATATTATTGCTCTACCCCTCTTCCTCTTTCCGCATGGATAACAGGCCAGAGTCTGCCCAGCTGTGTTATACCCACCGTCTGAGGTTGTGCCATATCCACCACCTTTTCGTTCCTCTTTTTTCATTTTCCACTGTCTGTTACCCTCTGTCTCCGAGCCATTCAGTAAAAAAGATTTCACATTTTAGCAAAAGATCCTAACTTATTTTTATATTGCATTTCGTATGTTTCGTGTAGTTTGTTTCATTATTCAGTCAACACATTGCCTTGGTCTCATTCCAATTTGCACTTTATATGTTTGTAGTTATTCGCTATTGTGCATCACTTGGCATTATGAGTAGTGATATAGTTAATGAATAATTGAAATACAAGTATCCATAACTGACACAGTACATCATACGTTTGCATACTACATTCCTGTCTACACTATCAAATACCTTTTCAACATTTATAAAAAGTATATATAATTAAAATTATGTTAATCCATTGTGTTGCAATGTGATGTGTGCACGAGTTTTCTCTTCTCAGCATGCCTGCTACTCTCTGAAGCTTCCTACGGCATAGCAGTTTTATTAGTTTATTCAACAAAACTAAACCTTGTAGGATGAATGTTATTGTTTTGACAATTTTATACTCCAACTATATATTATAACGTATAAACAACATAAAAAAACGAGTTGTATTAGTTTGAGATATACTTTTAATACCATGGTTACAAATGCAAGATGATTCTTTTTCATTGACAGACAAATATTAATTACAAAGAGATAATTTTACAAAGATAAAATTTACGGTTATAATATATTTTAAATCTCTGTTTTCAGGTGTATTTTTGACGAACTGCATCACGGAAAATCATCATTTATTTATTTTCAAACCTATGTGGTCTAGGCCTCAAGAAGTAGAAAATAGTGATATCCTTACTTTTAGAAGTTTTCTCTCAGATAAGGCCACCAGATATGGAAAAGTTAACGTCACTTGTCCAGAAAATTATGATACGAGTGAATACTCTAGCCATTGTCCAAAAATGTGTGACTTCTTACGAGATTTTTATACCTTTTCAGTCGACATAACCTGCTTAACCTATGCCCCCGAGTATTCTTCATATTCAAATGACAGGATACTTAGTATACTCCAGGAAACACAAGCACTATCATTTGTAATTGATCCATATTTAACAAGAGCAAATGATTTAGCTCAAATTGTGTTGTTGTCAAAACATACATTTGGTATGAGTCATTTTTTTTGGAATCACTTTCATCAATTAACTCAAGGCATAACTAGGATAATCACGGCATCACCTACACCAGCACAAGACGCCCTAATATGTACTGACTGTAGGCACGGCTGGACACCATTTGTAGATCCCAGGACAAAAACTATTTCATCCTGTTATTTTGTGATACATTGGAATGATACAGAGCTCAACATAAGCGACTCTGTCCAGACTTGTCAAAATATGGGAGCAAACATGGTTACCATAGAAACAGAAGAAGAGTTCCAGTTCGTACAAGACCTTCTAAAGAAAACACTGAATGTCTCAGGTTCAGACACTTGGTGTAGACAACAAAACAACAGCGTGTGTCTGGCCTTGAACCTAACTCGACATGGGAACATTTTTATGTGGGGTCAAGGTCGACCACTGGTCATACTTCCGCCATGGTCATCGAGCCTTGAAGAAAGTGGAGATTGTGTCACGTGGGTTTTATCACTTGATGAAACTGGACACAGTGGAGTCTGGCGTCAAGTCGATTGTAATGTGAGAGATCGATATGTTGTCATCTGTGAGGTGGAAATGTTTAGGAAAAATAAAATGGGCATCTTAAAGACGGGGACAGAGTTTGTACAATATAATCAAGACATGGTTTCTGTTGCGGCTTACTTGGAGGATGAAATATTCTACAGTTGGTATTATGGAGACATTTATCGTGATATTAAACGATTTAGTTGTGATGATGAATCATCCACATCAATAGCCTACTCTTTTGTCTGTGACAATAAAACTGATTGTCCAAACGGTAGAGATGAAGAGATCTGTACTGTACGAAACAAGGAAACAGATGAAGGTAATACAACACCTTATATTCATAATCTTAATATCGCCAGCACACCAGATGACAATATGATCAAAGAAAAAGTTAGCAAAACAGGGTTGTGTTTTGATTTTACCAGTCATTTACATAGTCTGTGTGCACCACAAAAAGATGTAAGTTTGTTTGAAAATACGAGCAACGTCACACATTCTGTGCCAGCCAACAGGACAATGTCTTCACTGTGGCCTGATATCCTGGCATGCAGTAAAGGTCCTGCACCTGATGATACAATAGGATCTAACCAAACTATGACATGTGTTATGGCCCCTAAATGCTTGTACATTAAATCGTGTGAGGGTGACGTCAAAGGTTGCCAAGATCTGACCCACCTACAGAACTGTACGACATACAAATGTCCATCTGGCTACTCTAAATGTCCACTGTCTTATTGTATCCCAGAGACTTACGTCAATGACGGGACACAGGATTGTCCACAGGGAGAAGATGAAAACAATCTGATGTTGAAGTGTTTCAATACGTCACAGTATGTTTTCCTAGAGAACGTTTGTGATGGTTTCAATGATTGTCCTAGAGGTGATGATGAAAGTAATTGCCACGTAGAATGTAGTAACGGGGTAATTTGTGTTGCTGGGACAGCATTTGTAACTCATTTACATTCTGATATTACCGACGCGAGAAATTATACCAGTTTTATTGGTGATTCAATCCGTGCACTGCGGTTTCATGAAAAAAACATAGGCTCGGTACAATTGAACATGGGTAATGGTTCAAACCTAATTGAATTAGTTTGTTCTTTAATGAAAATTGAATCTGAGAACTTTACTTTCTTAAAGATTTTAAAGGACAACAAAATATTTATTGCCAATTTCAGAGACAATTTGTTTAAAAAAATTACCTCTGCCGGAAGTTTTTCTAAAATGAAAAATCTTAAAAAACTTGACCTGTCACAAAACAAAAAACTAAAAACTTTTCGCTTGTCTCTCCCGTTTCTAGAGACGTTGGATTTATCTTACACAAGAATTACAAGTCTTAAGCTTAAGACCTTTAGAAACATGAGGAACCTGAGATATCTATACTTGACTGGCACTAAAATAACAAATCTAAACTTTATTCCTAAGCGTTATACACTAGATATTCTTAACATCGTTGGCACCAACATGTTAAATATCACAATAAATTATTTCAATAACCTAGAAATAACTGAGCTAGTCTCTACAAGCAGCTTAAAACTGTGTTGTCCCCAGGCGCTTGGTGAAAACATCCCAGTAGATAAATGTAAGTACACAGACAACTCCATTTCTTCGTGTCAAGACCTAGTCAGTGATGTTAGCAAGAGAACTCTTCTGTGGGCGATAGGTCTTCTGGCCTTGTTGGGGAATGTGTTTGCTCTAGCGTATAGGATGATATGGGATAGGAAAAGTTTACAGACAGTGTACGGGCAGTTGGTGTCCTACCTCTGTATCTCAGACATGATCATGGGCTTTTATCTCATCATTATAGGCGTGGCTGATGAGGTGTATCGGGACAATTATTTTGTCAGAGAAGACGAATGGCAATATGGGGTTGTCTGCCAAGTGGCCGGGTTTCTGTCAACCCTCTCCAGTGAGGTCACGACGTTCTTTATCTGTCTGATAACACTGGACAGATTTCTGACACTCAGGTTCCAAACTGGCAAGTACCGTTTCACCACGAGGACAAAACGTGCATCCATCATCCTCTCCTGGCTTCTTGGGTTCTCTTTAGCTTTGGTGCCAGTACTGTGCCCTGAGTGGGGAATATTCACATCCAACTCCATGTGTTTGGCGTTTCCTTTAGACACTAATTTAAGTGGTGGACGTTATTACTCTGTTGCCCTTTTCTTAGGGTTAAATTTTATCCTGTTTCTCTCCATCATAGTTGGGCAGTTTTTCATCTTTCGTTCTCTCACGGCAAGAAGATATGTTTCTTCTTTCAACAACGTAAACCTGTCTAGACGTACTCAGGACGTACTGGTTGCTAGGCAACTGTCTCTTGTGGCAGTGACCAACATCCTGGCCTGGGTTCCAGTGCAGGTGATGGGGAGTCTGGTACTAGCTGGCGTTGTACTTGACAACGACGTCTACTCTTGGACTGCCGTGTTTGTGTTACCTCTGAACTCGGCTTTGAACCCAGCTGTCTATTCTTTTCCAAAAATGTACAACCTGTTTAAATCAATCAAGAATTCATGTCGTAAATAAAATTGCAAACAGTGCATTTTTCAAAATGAGCAAACAGATTTTTCTTACAGCTTTCAATTAATAATTTTGTACAAATTTCAACTAAGTTCCACAACGGATCACAAGACTTTCAAACTAGAATTTACACACAGTGTATCACTTCTCCTAATTAGCAACAAAGACTTAAGTCTGTCATTTTCAATTGTATTAATAGTAAAGTATGTACACAGGAAATATATTGAGACATACTTTATTGCTGACAAAACATATTTTACTGACTAAAGAACCAAATTATGTTCAATATTTTCTAAAATTGTAAATTGAGATTTCGAATTTTATTGTTATTCTTAATTCAATCACCATCTGCAAACTTCTAATTTTGGTTTGTTTCATTTATGTTATGTTTAATTATTTATGTCATTCTATAACATTTTGACATAATCATTGTATGTTTTTTCTTGTAAAAATTTAGTAGAAGTATTATTTTATTGTGTAAATATTTATGTTCAGGGGTTTATGTCCAGGGAGTTTTTTTTACAGAGAGCCCTTCGTTTAATAATAACTTACGTTAATCATTTGAACTTTAATTTTTACTAACATAATTGTACGTCAGAGAAAATAATTATTTTGATAAACTAGCATTTTCCAACATGGTACTTTCATCATCATCTTTTCCCGCACTCATGCAAGACACATGGGCAGAGGAAGTAGAGTTCATCTGTTTCGTGGACCTAGGCACAAGAGGGGATACACGCCTTTGCGTGTCCGAACTTGATTAATGTACCCATCAGAGCTATGTAGACTCAGCTCTCTACCGCTAGGTAACAAGATAATTTACTAAACATTACAATTTTTGTTTTATATTTAAGTCTTTACTCTTACACAATATACCTTTTACCTAATCATTTGCTTTTTATAAATGTCCATTTTTAAAAACAAAAATTAGATTAAAAGTTTTCATAATTGATGTAAAAAATATAAAATCGTGTGTATTAAAAAGTACTTCTACCACTAAACAGCTAACATTACACTTAGACATATTCTATACGCGTACTTAATTTGTACATATTTGTGAATTTTTATATACACAATGGTTATTCATTTCTTCATCTCTTACACGATATACTTTTAACTTAATCACTTGCTTTCTATAAATGTCCATATTTAAAAAAAAATGTTAAATAAACAATTCACATAATCGTTGTAAAAAAAAAGTATAAATTGTGTGTATTAAAAATACTTCTACCACTAAAATTTAATATTTATCCCTAGACATAATATACACTTCACATGTTTGTGAATGTATTCTAACTAAATTATCTTGTCAATTTTTTATATACACAATGGTTATTCATTTATTCATGGTGTTTATTGTTATGGTTTAAAAAAGTTAATCATGTATCAGCCTTATTTTCCAGATATTAAGTTCCAGATGTAACGGTCCATCATATGGTATTTGAAGTAGAGTTCATATGTTTCTTGACCTCTTGTCCTAATATGAATCATGTGGCTGTAGAGCTGGGTTAAGACAAGGACACTTTACAGTCACAAGTTCGAACTCGAGACCTTCGGGTTAGCAGCCAAGTGCTCTAACACTCAACCACGCCATCATCTAGTTTAATATTTTAGCTTCATATACATAAATGTCCAAACACATATATACGTTTTGTGTATTATCGTTCTATAATAATATTACTTGATTTATATTTTAGCTTCATACAGATATGTGTCCATATGCATAAATACATTTTGTGTTTTATCGTTCTATAATTACATTACTTGATTCATATTTTAGCTTCATATACGTAAATGTCCAAATACATATATATATATATATATACATTTTGTGTATTATCAGTCTATAATATTACTTGATTTATATTTTAGCTTCATACAGATATGTGTTCATATGCATATTTACATTTTGTGTTTTATCGTTCTATTATTATTATTACTTGATTCATATTTTAGCTTAATATAGATAGGTGTCCATATACATATATACATGTTGAGTTTTATCGTTCTATAATTTTAAATTACTTGCTAAACAATAAAATATCTCTGTCACAGTATAATTAGAAAATAGGGTACGGGATTCTGAGCTAGTAGATGGCCCTAGTTCGTCTGTGAGATTGGTTTTCTTCTCTGATTCTCCAAAATATCGACAATGAGAACGAAGAAGAAGATGAATAAAACGCATTTGTTATTGAGCAATTAACTTTTTTTTCAGCTAATGGCTTTAAGGCTGTTGTGGCACATTTTTTTTGTACAATTAAAGTGTTTTTTAATGTTCATATTTAAAATAATATAATGCATACGGTGAAATTGTTCTATTTAATTTGGAACTAATACACTGTGCTTCATATCAAGATATGAGTGTGTGTGTGTTTTATTTGTTGTTAGAGTATTTACTCTCTACTTGCTATTATGAATATTTGTTATTTAGAAACAAACTTTTCGCTATTAAACCCTTATTTAAAAAAAAAATTATTTTAAAAAAATTAAATTTAAGTATATTCTTTATCTAATATATTTTAATTTATATTAGTATATGTTAAACATTTTTATAACAGTGTCAAATATAATTACAATATGCATTGTTGATGTATGAAATATTTTCAATGTTTTACGTTCAGTGTGTTATTTATCATCATTTAAGCCATTATGAGATTTTTTCACGGAATTAAAATATGTGATTTTTAAGCCAAACTTTGAGAAATGTTTTTTTTTCAGAATTCTATTTAGACCATTATTTTTAAAAAATGTAGCCACTTCCAAAGCTTTGTATATTTTGTATGACATTCGATATTACATTACACATAGCTTACTCAAATAATCACATTATTTTTATTCCTTTTCTTAAGTGTTACAAGGTAATAGACATTTATCAAATAATTTAATGTTTTTATTGGAATATTGGTTTTTGTTTACCATTCTTTTCTTGATAAAAAGAAGTTATTTTGTGTTATTAATTGAAAATAACATTTAAACTAATTTAATTTTTTATGTGTATTATAATATTTTTTATTATATAACAAATATTATTAATGTATTTAAAAATTTATATAAATAACTTTTTAATAGCAATTTTTAAATACTATTGATTAACAATCTTGATATTTTAAAAAATATTTTTAATGTTTTACATTCAATGGGATGTTTACGATCTTGTATGTGCTTGTGATACATATTTCACTATATTCAAATATGTGATTTTAAGTCTACATTTCAAAAATGTTTTTTTTTATAATTTCGTTTAGACCAATACTGCCTTTAAAAAGGCAATTATAGAAATTCCTATAACAATTTATATTTACATTACATGTAGAGTTCTAAGGTATTCACAGTAGTGTTTACTGCCTTTTTTACGTGTACTTTAGTAAAATGTTTTGCTATTACATTTTGTTTTTTATCATCATCATTGCCAGTTCGTGTACAAGACAAGTGGTGCAGATGACGTAGCCGCTTTTGTTTCCCTAAGGTAACTTAGGTACCCATCAGAGCAGACACGTTACACTGATTCAACCCGGATGCGAGATCGTGAGTCTCGAGTTAACTTATGAGATCTTTTACATATTTTAGCGACCAAAGCTTTTATTAGAGAAAGCAAAGCAGATTTATTTTTTTCATTATATTTAAAAATCTTTTTGCTATATTCATTTTTAGATGTTTTATTACACTATATGTTTTGATGTTGTCATTGAGAATTTCGCTTTTAAGCAAAAAATTTAAAAACAAATTTAAAAAAGAACGTTTAAAATAAAAATTTTAAAGGTATTATCTTGACGTTCATTTTTCAAAGCCGAATTTCTCAAGTACTTGTTAATAACTAATACATGTATTTTTAATACCACAAATTTCATATTTGTTTAAATTTGGATTACTTAAATTATTAAACAATATATTTTTGAGATCAATATTTGATCACAGATAAAATGAGAAATTTATCCTTAGTAAAAATACAAGAAATTGTGTTTTCATACTTTTTAAAAACAGGAAATAAAATACAGGCAATGGGCCCACGTATTGTGACATTTCTATAGATGTAGAGTTTTTTTTCGTGAAATTCAATATGTATTATTAGCAATGACTGTAACATTTTTACTGTATATTTGATTGGAGCTATTTTAAAGTCAGCTCAAAAATTATGTAGTGTTTAAATTTGGAGAAATTAATTGTAATAGTTGTGTCGGTGTTTTTTGTAATTAATGTTAATTGGTGTTAATAAATTGCAAAAATTAATTGCTTATCTCTTCATTTAATATGGCTCTTCCTGTATGCGTAATCTAACTGTTTATTGAACCTCTACTGTATAAAAGTGAACCGTTTTGGTTTTTTAACAAGAACTGAAATGATCAGGTTCCTCTCAGCCAAAATAGCCAAGGGAAGAAAAATTTTAATAGACGATGTGTAGATGTAAAAAAAAATTGCACAAAGACACACATTTTAGCTTAATAAATTGAATCAAAATTATTTAGTTGCCAATGTTTATTTAATGCCATTTCAACCCCACCAGCAACAAAATATAAAGAAAAAACACTATGGCTATCAAACAAAGAGATAAGAAAAGGAACCATTTCATGTTAGTAGACAAGATAGAATGTCATGATTTCTAAAGTCGGTGTCACAAAAAGGTTTTGATGATTTATATATGTAACATCAGGTCAAAGATTAGCTAGGATGATTTAGCCTGCCGGGATAGTGTAGAAAAACGTGATGGCCCCGGGCAGGGCGAGGCCAACTTCCGCTGCTAGTCAACGTGAGAGTGTCTCAGCCACGCGGCGCGTGTTAGTGCGCATGTCCGCATCGATTGGAATTCACCAGCAAAACCAAATATCTAATTTCGTATTAAAAGAAATGATTGCTAGGGGGAGATATAGACTCTATTAAATGCTATGGTTGATAAAATAAAATAAACCGGGAGTGATCTCCCCTAAACTTTCTCGAATATTCTTATATAAAATAACAGGGGATGGGAACTCGGGCTATAGACATGATTTTTAATCCATTTTAAATACTTAAAGTTTTAAAAATAGAATAAAATCTCGTAGAAAAAAGATTGCACACCAAGTGAACGCCAAATAAAAAAGTGCATAATAGTGCGCAATATTATTAGTACTTTAAAAATTTACATTCGTTTTTTGAGAAATCGGAAGTAGCGTAAATTAGTACTTCCGGGAAACGGAAATTACTCAAAATTTGACAGAAGGTAGAGAATTAGATCTTTTACTTACATGTGAAATTTAATTTATCTATCTGAAATAGTACTCAAGTTATAGGCTTTTGAAAAATTCAAAGTAGAAAAAGTACCACTTCCGGTTATCGGAAATCGCTCAAAAGTTGATACGGATCTACGATTTTGATAAAATACTTATATATGAAATTTCATCAACCTAGCTGTAACGGTACTCAAGTTATCGTGTTTACACACGGACAGACACACACACACACAGACATACGGACAGAATTGCAAAGCCCAGTTTTTCAGACTGGATTACGCATAAAACCTCTTAATTTTGATAAATCTGGATTGATAATTTTTGCCCGATTAAAATAAGTCCTCTATAATTCGGATGTGATGAAGGACTGAGGTGTAATACGGTGAAAATTGTTAAAATTTCAATTGATTTTTGTGCACGATTACAATACTTTCTCTATACTTCGTATATACGAGAAAGTAAAAAATCAACGAAGCTAGGGTGACGAAAGTAAGATACTACTGCAAATAAACATCGATATCTCATTCTCAAGAACAATAATAGACATATAATCCAAAGATAAGCCAATTGAAATCAGTGAGGGTTCGGCGTGGTCGAGTCGGTAAAGTCTCGAGTTCGAACCCTCGGGCAGATGATGCTCGTTAGCTGGGGACAACTACTCTTCTAGTAGAGAAAACTCCAAAATCTGACAACTGCTGCCTTGTAATTTGTTCATGGTTGGACAAGGGCTATGGAAGAAAATAGAAAAAGAAAAGTAGGCTGACATTGGAGTCAATGGCCTCAATGGTGTATAAACAGTTGACACGTATACTTAACTGTGTTGGGGGCGATTATGTTCCAACACTAAAATTTTAGAACGGAGAAGAACGGGTGAAAAACACCGAATGCTATCGAAGTGAGAGGCGCTTATTTTTATAATTCATTACAAAACATCATTATTGTTACGAAAGCGTGTCATCTGTATGTTTTGTTTTGATGGTGGTGATGACTGCAGTGAGAGGTTAAACAGTTGTGTGGTGAATTAGACACTGTAGATTTTAGATTACTTGATTGTTGAAGAAGACACCATCACAATTTCAGCTGAACAACTTTAATTAAATAGATAATGAAACTACACTCTATATGGTAGTCCTTGTCCTACTATGGTCTAAGGAAGCAGAACTTGTTCATCACGACTACACCCTAGCAAGCCTAACGTTCAACTGTCTAATTTATTCTTCTGCCCCAAGCTTCACCCTCAGGTTCCTTAACCCTGCTTGACCCTGGCAGTCCAGCGAGGGTAAAGGGGCGGGCGCCCTAACCTGCACATTAATAGCTAGGTGGGACAGGGATGCATTGTGTCACAGTTCAGGTATGGGACGGGAGGGGGTGGGGTAGATACCAACTAGCGGTGGGACGAGGGGGGGTGGACTCAGTTATAACAATTATCATAGGTCAGCAATAATACTTGGTCTGTTCCAGTTTACAGTTAGGCAACAGATCACAACGACCCGCCATCAACACAGATGGTGTGACTATAAAAGCCACGCCCTACATCATTGTTTCAACCCAGGATCTGTCATCAGTTTAACATCAACTTTTCATCAATGTGCTGATTCAGCACACAAACTACCAAAACTTTAACTGCAAACGTACTCTTGTACCTTCATACCACACTAGGTTCATTTCATAACAAAAATAACCATGAAAAAAAAAAGCAGGGACATACATTACTTTGACTTAGCTCATTGAGAAAAGTGTTTAGGGGTCGATTAAAGATGTCAATCAATTTTATTGATTGTCGTTTTTGTTTGAGTGAAATGCTGTTTTGAGAAATTTATTTCGGATTTTGTAAGCCGTACTGAACTCCATCGATGTAGTAGCAGGCGTTGCTTAGGACTAAACAATGATGGCGTTGAGACGTTTGTGTAGGACTGAAGAACTGACAAAATAGATTTGAATTTTATTATCTGTTAATTAAATGTGATGCTCTTTAAGGTCTAGAGAGAAAATATGCATAAGTGTTTATCAAGTGGGTTCAAAATCAGCAAACAACGTTGCCAGATTGGCATTTGAATTGTATACCAATCGAAGGTTTTAAAAATCGGGTGGTTTTTAACAAACAGAAAAACAGTCGAATACTCAAAATCGGCTGGTATGTTACAGGCCCAGCCCATATTCACATGAATTATGAAAAAATTTTCACTAAAAATTAATGAGGCGAAACAATTTCTGTCAGGTCGACAGTAATGCTTTGGCTGATTTCAGTTAAGGGTCAAGACACAGGTCACAACTACAAGCGGTCAACATAATTAGTTTGGCTATAAAAGCTATGCCCCATCTCACTATTGTAATAACTCCGTCGGAAACCGATGGCAGAGTTTGGTGGTGGACAAACATTTCAACAATGTCTTTAAAATTTTTATTGATGTGTTTCTTTCTGGCTGTAAAGAGTAGCAGAGGTATGTAGACATTAGGAGAATATTTTTGTGTAGATATTTTTTGATTGAATGAATATTTGAAATATTCATCTGCTTCCGTCACATCGCCTTTTGAAGCGATTGTGTGGTCACTTGTTTGACCAGCTGCCACAAGATTCGCTAACGTGGCTCAAGTATCCGTAGAGCCGAGTTGACCCAGGGATGTTCTATGGACACGAGCACACAATCTGAGACTATCCAGTTATCTCCCTGTGTTCTAGAAGTAATAATGTATTTAAATAATATCTTCATCACAAGAGCCACCATAAAGTACATGTGTTTATCAACCACGTTAGGCTGGGTTTTTTTTTATACTAACGTGTTTTATTGACGTGTTGATATTTGCATGCTTTTATTAACAAGTTTTTATTAATGTGTTTTTATTTTCGTAATTTTATTAACGTGTTTTCATTAACGCATTTGTATTAACGTGTTTTTACTAATGTGTTTTTTGTTTGCGTATTTTTATTAACGTTTTTCAATAACGCTTTGTTATGCATGTGCTTTTATTAACGTATTTTACAAAAGCTGGAGGCCAAAGTGTTTGTTTTAGTCATGTTTCTAAAGGCCTATGAGAGATGTTATTTTTTATGGCACATTAGACTGTCTGATCTTTACACCCACTTTAACAACTCTAAATATTCTAATTTTTTTCTTTTATACGGGTACACGGTTTATTTATTGTGTAGTTAAAGTTGTGAATAAAGTAGTAGCGCTCTCTGGTCTTGTTGATGTTGGAATGCTGCTTTTTCTGAGTCCCCTACACTACCTTTTATCATGGCAGCCTCGAACTTTTATCATTCTACTTAAAGGGTGGTGCGGTAATCAGACTCAGGGGGCTAGCTGAGGGGAAGATGGGGCGGCCGCCGCAGGCGTTGATACTAGAGTGGTGGGCGCTAAACGGGGTGACAAAAAAATTAAAAACTAATTTGAAGCTGCAAATGTTAATTAGTCAAGGCTAAGGAAATAAATGACAACAATGATTCAGAAACTTATCTGTTTTTTTTTAGTTAAATGAATATGGTTCAGTAAGTGAACAGTAAAATCCCTCGCCAGATTTCAAGATGGGGTGGGGGGGGGGGGGACTTTTTTGCCAAGGTAAATCGGAAGGATTTACTCCGGATTAACCGTTGCAGTTTCGCAAGCCAGTTTTGTTAAAAAACGGCGCAACTAGTTCTTTGTGCTTAAAAGTTGCATTTCTCTCAAACTGAACGTGAGAAATCAAAGACTTTTATCTGATCTCATTACTTCTTGCCTGGATCCCTTGTATTAAAGAGAAATAAATATTATGGGTTCTTATGTGGCTATCTGACCAGTAAAATAACATACGGGGGGAGTGGAGAGCGATGCTCGTGGTCGAAACTTTAAGAAAAATATTACAGAGCTCTCTATATTTAAAATCACTTATTAAACCCTGTTACTATATAATTAGTAACATGTACCAAAGACATAGGCGCTTGATGGCTTGTATCGTAACAATCGCATAAGACTGTAATGTAATTTTTATATAATTAATGCCACTAGGTCTCCTTAACGAGGTGCAACCTCTGTCCATGGTACAATACAAGCAACTGATTTTTGTTGTTTTTTAACATGTTTAAAACTAATGACCAGAATCTGTAATAAATTAGTTTCGAGATTGTTCTAAAGACACGACTAAAAGTAGACCAAATATGCTTGCACCTTCCACAAACCGCCCCCTAAAGTTTTCTGATTCATTTCTATTTTTAATTCGTTTTCGCCTACCTCATGACCATAGGCCTAGGCATCACTTCGTTAACTGCATTGATTTTTTAAACCTTAAGTCTTTATGCGGTGAATCAGATGAGAGGTAGATAGGTAGAACAGCTAAACATTGATGTAACAGAACCAAAAGCATGCAGTTGAACGAACTGAATGGACACGTGAGACGGTCAGTTGACCAGTAAAGCATGGGTAGTAGATGGACATCGATAGCGTCAGGCAGTTGGTCAGTAGATAGTGTAATGTTCAGATGTGCGTCAGACAGTTGGTCAGTAGAGGGTGTAATGTTCAGTGAAGCGTCAGACAGTTGGTCAGTAGAGGGTGTAATGTTCAGTGAAGCGTCAGACAGTTGGTCATGAAAGCTTTATTTTTGTAGAGCTGATTGGCAGAATCGGTTACACGTCTGACTTGATGCATGGAGGGCGAGGCGATTTGGTGCCGTGTGGAATGGTAGGTTCGGATCCCGTTTGGGTTCTGACTGTTCTGTCTTTACTTGAACTATATTATGTACCTTTGTCTACCCTTGTTGTTGAAATATCACTTTCTGTTTACATTGCTATTTCAGTTACAACACCTGCTTCCACCCCCCACCATGTCTACACTATACCCATTTAAAGGAAGCTACTGTTTGTCTGTATCGTCGTCCCTATACCTGTGTCGCCTGTGTGGTCGAATAATGGTCCTTGTTGTGTGTAGGAGGCTGACGGTCAGTCCCATTCGGGGTTCAAAGGTCACGCCAGCCCGCGTTTTCCGTGCACAAGTATGATAGTGCTCTGCCATGAAAGCTTTATTTTTGTAGAGCTGATTGGCAGAATCGGTTACACGTCTGAATTAATGCATGGAGGGCAAGGCGATTTGGTGCCGTGTGGAATGGTAGGTTTGGATCCCGTTTGGGTTCTGACTGTTCTGTCTTTACTTGGACTATATTCTGTACCTTTGTCTACCCTTGGCGTTGAAATATCACTTTCTGTTTACATTGCTATTTCAGTTACAACGCCTGCTTCCACCCCCCACCATGTCTACACTATACCAATTTAAAGGAAGCTACTATTTGTCTGCACGCAAGATTAAGAAAAGGCGATCACAAAAACATGAATATATTGGAGTATACATTACGGTGCACGAAAAACCTCGGCACCACAATCGAACCTTCTTCTTTTCAAAAGATTACATTCGTTTTATTATTGCTCTCCCCCTCTTCCTCTTTCCGCATGGATACAACGCCACAGCCTGCTCTGGGGTGTTATAACCCCTAGTTGAGGTTGTGACATATCCACCACCTTTTCGTTCCTCTTTTTTTCTTTTTCCACTGTCTGTTACTCTCTCTCTCTCCGAGCCCTACAGTTAAAACGACTTTCACATTTTAGCTAACGATCCTGATTTTTTTGTTGTTGTTGAATTGCAGTTCGTATGTTTCGTGTAGTTTGTTTCATTATTCATTCAACACATTGCCTTTGTCTCATTCCAATTTGTATTGTATATGTTTGTAGTTATTCGCTATTGTGCATCACTTGGCATTAAGAGTAGTAGTATAGTTAATGGACAATTATCTGCCATGACACAGTGCCTCATACGTTTCCATACTACTTCCCTGCCTATAATATCAAATACCTTTTTAACATTTATAAAAAGTACATATAATTAAAAGTATGTTAATCCTTTGTGTTGCAATGTGACGTGTGCACGAGTTGTCTCTTCTAAACATGCCTGCTCCTGTCTAGCAGTTTTATTAGTTTATACAACAAAACTAAACCTCGTAGGATGAATGTTATTGAATATTGTTTTGACAATTTTATACTTCAACTATATACTATAACGTATGAACTAAAAAAATAGTTTCATTAGTTTGAGATGTACTTTTAACACCATGGTTACAAATGCAAGTTGATTTTTTTTTCATTGACAGACAAATTTTAATTATAAAGAGATAATTTTACAAAGATAAAATTTAAAGTTATAATATATTTTAAATCTTTTTTTCAGGTGTATTTTTGACGAACTGCATCACGGAAAATCACCATTTATTTATTTTCAAGCCTACATGGGATGCGCCTGATCAAGAATATAGTGTTATCCGTACTGTTGGAAGTTTTTTCTCAGATAAGGCTACCAGCTATGGAAGAGTTAAAGTCACATGTCGATTACTTTATGACACGATTAGAATCCCTAGCATGTGTCCTAAAACTTGTGACTTCATACGGGATGCTTATAACTTTTCAGTCGACATTACCTGCGTACCGTCTCATTACGACAACAACTCGCACAAACGAAATTATCTATCTGATCAAAGGAATAAAAGGAATTCAGAACCTTATTTACCATATGATCCAAAACCTTTTTCATATTCAAATGACTGGATACTTAGTATGCTCCATAATACACAAACACTATCATTTGTAATTGATCCATATTTTTATAGTGACAATGAATTCGCTCAAATTGTGTTGCTGTCAAAACATACATTTGATATGAGTCAACATTCGTGGCTTAAAGCTGAATCATTAATTCAAAGCATAACTAAGATAAGAATGTGGTACCCTTCACCAGCACAAGACGCCCTGATATGTACCGACTGCAGGCACGGCTACACGCCATTTGTAGATCCCAGGACAAAAACACTATCATCCTGTTATTGTGTGATACATGAGAAAGACACAGAACTCAACATAGACGATACTCGCCTGACTTGTAAAAATATGGCAGCAAACATGGTTACCATAGAAACAGAAGAAGAGTTCCAGTTTGTACAAGACCTTCTAAAGAAAACACTGGATGTCTCAGGTCCAGAGACTTGGTGTAGACAACAAAACAACAGCGTGTGTCTGGCCTTGAACCTAACTCGACATCGGGGACATTTTGATTGGGGCCAAGGTCGGCCACTGGTCATATCTCCACCATGGTCATCAGGCCTTGGAGAAAGTGGAGATTGTGTCACGTGGGTTTTATCACGTGATGAAATTGGACACAATGGAATATGGCGTCAAGTTGATTGTAATGTGAAAGATCGATATGTTGTCATCTGTGAGGTGGAAATGTTTAGAAAAAATAAAATGGACTTCTTAAAGACAGGGACAGAGTTTGTACAATATAATCAAGACATGGTTTCTGTGGCAGCTTACTTGGAGGATGAAATATTCTACAGTTGGTATTATGGAGACATTTATCGTGATATTAAACGATTTAGTTGTGATGATGAATCGTCCACGTCAATAGCCTACTCTTTTGTCTGTGACAATAAACCTGATTGTCCAAATGGTAGAGATGAAGAGATCTGTACTGCACGGAATAAAGAAACAGATAAAGGCAATTCAACATTCTACATTCATAATTTTAATAGCGCTAGCACAACATATGACAGTATGAAGAACGAAAACGTTGTTAAGCGTTGGCTAAGTTTTGATTTTACCAGTCTTTTACATGGTCTGTGTACACCACAGGCAGATGTAAGTTTGTTTGAAAATACGAGCAACGTCACACATTCTGTGCCAGCCAACAGAACAATGTCTTTACTCTGGCCTGATATAATGACATGCAGTAAAGGTCATGTGATTGTTGATACAATAGGATCTAACCAAACTATGACATGTGTTATGGCCCCTAAATGTTTGTACATTAAATCGTGTGGAGGTGACGTCATAGGTTGCCAACATCTGACCCATCTACAGAACTGTACGACATACAAATGTCCATCTGGCTACTCTAAATGTCCACTGTCTTATTGTATCCCAGAGACTTACGTCAAAGACGAGACACAGGATTGTCCACGGGGAGAAGATGAAAACAATCTGTTCAAGTGTTTCAATTCGTCACAGTATGTTTTCCTAGAGAACGTTTGTGATGGTTTCAATGATTGTCCTAAAGGCGATGATGAAGTTAATTGTCACGTTGAATGTCCTAAAGGTGTAATTTGTGTTGCTGGGACAGCATTTGTAACTCATTTACATTCTGATATTACGGACGCGATAAATTATACCAGTTTTATAGATAATTCAATCCGTACACTGTGGTTTTACGAAAGAAATATCGTCTCTGTTCAATTTAACCTGGGTGATGGTTCAAACCTAATTGAATTAGTTTGTTCTTCAATGAAAATTGAATCAGAGAACTTTACTTTCTTAAACATTTTAAAGGACAACAAAATATTTATTGCCAATTTCAGAGACAATTTGTTTAAAAAAATTACCTCTGCCGGAAGTTTTTCTAAAATGAAACAACTTAGAAAACTTGACCTGTCACACAACACAGAACTAGAAAGTTTTAGCTTGTCTCTCCAGTTTCTAGAGATTTTAGATTTATCTTACACCGGCATTTCAAGCCTCGATAGGCAAATCTTTGATAACATGAGGAACCTGAGATATCTATACTTGACTGGCACTAAAATAACAAATCTAAACTTTATTCCTAAGCGTTATACACTAGATATTCTTAAAATCGTTGGCACCAACATGTTAAATATCACAATTAATTATTTCAATAACCTAGAAATAACTGAGCTAGTCTCTACAAGCAGTTTAAAACTGTGTTGTCCCCAGGCGCTTGGTGAAAACATCCCAGTAGATAAATGTAAGTACACAGACAACTCCATTTCTTCGTGTCAAGACCTAGTCAGTGATGTTAGCAAGAGAACTCTTCTGTGGGCTATAGGTCTTCTGGCCTTGTTGGGGAATGTGTTTGCTCTAGCGTATAGGATGATATGGGATAGGAAAAGTTTACACACAGTGTACGGGAAGTTTGTGTCCAACCTCTGTATCTCAGACATGATAATGGGCTTTTATCTCATCATTATAAGCGTGGCTGATGAGGTGTATCGGGACAATTATTTTGTCCGTGAAGAAGAATGGCAATATGGGGTTGTCTGCCAAGTGGCCGGGTTTCTGTCAACCCTCTCCAGCGAGGTCACGACGTTCTTTATCTGTCTGATAACACTGGACAGATTTCTGACACTCAGGTTCCAATCTGGCAAGTATCGGTTCTCCATGAGGACAAAACGTGCATCCATCATCCTCTCCTGGCTTCTTGGATTCTCTTTAGCTTTGGTGCCAGTACTGTGCCCTGAGTGGGGAATATTCACATCCAATTCCATGTGTTTGGCATTTCCTTTAGACACTAATTTAAGTGGCGGACGTTATTACTCTGTTGCCCTTTTCTTAGGGTTAAATTTTATTCTGTTTCTCTCCATCATAGTTGGGCAGTTTTTCATGTTTCGTTCTCTCACGGCAAGAAGATATGTTTCTTCTTTCAACAACGTAAACCTGTCTAGACGTACTCAGGACGTACTGGTTGCTAGGCAACTGTCTCTTGTGGCAGTGACCAACATCCTGGCCTGGGTTCCAGTGCAGGTGATGGGGAGTCTGGTACTAGCTGGCGTTGTACTTGACAACGACGTCTACTCTTGGACTGCCGTGTTTGTGTTACCTCTGAACTCGGCTTTGAACCCAGCTGTCTATTCTTTTCCAAAAATGTACAACCTGTTTAAATCAATCAAGAATTCATGTCGTAAATAAAATTGCAAACAGTGTATTTTTCAAAATGAGCAAACAGATTTTTCTTACAGCTTTCAATTAATAATTTTGTACAAATTTCAACTAAGTTCCACAACGGATCACAAGACTTTCAAACTAGAATTTACACACAGTGTATCACTTCTCCTAATTAGCAACAAAGACTTAAGTCTGTCATTTTCAATTGTATTAATAGTAAAGTATGTACACAGGAAATATATTGAGACATACTTTATTGCTGACAAAACATATTTTACTGACTAAAGAACCAAATTATGTTCAATATTTTCTAAAATTGTAAATTGAGATTTCGAATTTTATTGTTATTCTTAATTCAATCACCATCTGCAAACTTCTAATTTTCGCTAGCTTCATTTATGTTATGTTTAATTATATATATATATATATATATATATATATATATATATATATATATATATATATATATATATATATATATATATATATATCATACTAGTACATTTTTGACATAATCATGTTTTTTCTTGTAAAAATGTAGTAGAAGTATTTATTTTATTTTGTAAATATTTATGTTCAAGGGTTTATATCCAGGGAGTTTTTAAAAGGGAGCCCTCCGTTTGGTAAAAACTTAAGTTAATAATTGGAACTTTATTTTTTACAAACAAAAATGTATGTCAGAGAAAATATGTATTTTGATAAACTAGCATTTTCCAACATGGTAATTTCATCATCATCTTTTCCCGCACTCATCCAAGACACATGGGCAGAGGAAGTAGAGTTCATCTGTTTCGTGGACCTAGGCACAAGAGGGGATACACGCCTTTGCGTGTCCGAACTTGATTAATGTACCCATCAGAGCTATGTAGACTCAGCTCTCTACCGCTTGGCAACAGGAATATTTACTAAACATTACAATTTTTGTTTTATATTTAAGTCTTTACTCTTACACAATATACCTTTTACCTAATCATTTGCTTTTTATAAAAGGACCATATTTAAAAAAAATTAAATTAACAGTTTTCATAATCGATGTAAAAAATATAAAATTGTGTGTATTAAAAAGTACTTCTACCACTAAAAAGTTATCATTACACTTAGACATATTTCATAAGCGTACTTAATTTGTACATATTTGTGAACTTTATATACACAATGGTTATTCATTTCTTCGTTATCTCTTACACGATATACTTTTAACTTAATCACTTGCTTTCTATAAATGTCCATATTTTTAAAAAATGTTAAATAAACAATTCACATAATCGTTGTAGAAAAAAATATAAATTGTGTGTATTAAAAATATTTCTACCACTAAAAGTTTAATATTTACCCCTAGATATAATATAAACTTCACATGTTTGTGAATGTATTCTAACTAAATTATCTTGTCAATTGTTTTATATACACAATGGTTATTCATATATTCGTGGTGTTTATTTTAATGTTATAACAAAGTTAATCATATATCAGCCCTATATTCCAGATATTAAGTTCCAGATCTAACGGTCCATCATATGGTATTTGAAGTAGAGTTCACATGTTTATTGACCTCTTGTCCTAACATGAATCATGCGGCCATCAGAGCTAGGTGGAGACAAGGACACTTTACAGTCACAGGATCGAACTCGAGACCTTCGGGTTAGCAGCCAAGAGCTCTAACACTCAACCACGCCATCATCTAGTTTAATATTTTAGCTTAACACAGATAGGTGTCCATATACATACATACATTTTGTGTTTTATCGTTCTATAACTATATTATTTGATTCATATTTTAGCTTAATATAGATAGGTGTCCATATACATTTATACATTTTGTGTTTTATCGTTCTATAATTATATTACTTGATTCATATTTTAGCTTCATGTTGATATGTGTCCATATACATATATCCATTTTGTATTTTATCGTTCTATAATTATATTACTTGATTCATATGTAGCTTCATATAGATAGTTGTCCATATACATATATACATTTTGTGTTTTATCCTTCTATAGTTATATTACTTGATTCATATTTTAGCTTAATATAGATTGGTGTCCATATACATTTATAAATTTTGTGTTTTATCGTTCTATAATTATACTAGCCGTCCCGGCCAGGCCCTGCTCTGGCTTCTGTGAAAAACCTTTCTGTTAAAGACCATCACCTGTGTGTTTAGTAATCATCATAAACCCGGCATTGCCCACCCAAACCACAACCAACCAAAACCAAAACAACAAAACGCAAACATAACGCTAACACAATTACAAATACAAACGAAAACAAAAACCTAACAACAAACACAACCACAAACACCAATACAAACACAAAGAAGAAACAAACAAAAAAGCAAACGAAAACAAAAACCTAACAACAAACCCAACCACAACCACAAACACCAATACCAACACACAAAAAACAACGAAAAAGCAAACGAAAACAAACCAAATCCAAACGCAAAACCAACCAAAAACACAAATACAAACCCAAAGAAAAAAACACAAACAAAAACTAAAAAAGAAAGAACAAAAACGAACCAAATCAAAACGCAACCACTAACGCAAACCCACCTAAACACAAAGAAAACACTAACGCGAACATAAACGCCAGGGCGGAATCACCTGTTTTAGCTTAATGAACGACTATAATACCCCAACTTATTCATAGTCTTTTGCACTCACTTAAACGAACGCGCCTGTTTCAATTTAATGAACAATTATAATACTCCAAGCTTATCCGTAAAATACCTACAACATTTGCACTTGATCAATCCCCGCTAATTATGTAATTATTTTTTTCCCAACACCAAAACAAAGTAATAAAAAGTAAATTCTTTTCCACTAATGCAATGGTTTTATAAAGGGAAGTAATTGTGTTTTCCTAATTTATCAAAGGAAAGTAAGTGCTATAGGACTAAATAAAGACATAATTAGAATTTTTGTAAAAGATGATATTTTTTAAAAACCTTTATTTAATGAACATGCCGAAAATTATTATTATCAATTTGAAAAATGAAAATTATTTCCCAACACTTTCAATAATAATTTTTTAACTCATAAATTTAGACAAATGCGCACGATAATAGTCTAACACTTTAATCCATCGAAGTATGTCAACGACAAACATATTTATTTTTACATACAGAATTGAGCTTTATATATTAGATTACTTGATTCATATTTTAGCTTAATATAGATACGTGTCCATATACATTTATACATTTTGTGTTTTATCGTTCTATAATTATATTACTTGATTCATATTTTAGCTTAATATAGATACGTTTCCATATACATATATACATTTTGTTCTTTATTGTTCTATAATTATATTACTTGATTCATATTTTTAGCTTAATATAGATATGTATTGGATAAGGTAGTTTTTCAATGTTCTTATTTAAAATAATGTAATGCATACGTTGAAATTGTTCTATTTAATTTTGAACAAATACACTCTGCTTCATATCAAGATACTAGACTTACCCGTCATACCTTGGATCACTCTGGGTTTCGGGGGTCATCCATAAATGACATCACGTCTGTGACTTTTTCACAAAATAACCAGACCCCCACATTAAAAAAGACGTTTTTTATCTTTAAAAAAACCGATTTCGGCTGAGCATGGGTCTGACCACACTATCCCTTCATATAATGACGTCACAGTTGACCTTTAAAAAGTTCTATTTAATTTTAATGACACCGACTTCAAAATTTAGCCTTCATTCTCCAAAACCAATTTTAAAATGCTTTTCTGGTATATCTAGCCCTGGCCACCTATAGCATGTTTATATAACGTGAAAACCCGCCATTTTGCTCGTGGTAAGCATGGCCTAATAATGGTCGGAAGTCATGCGCCATTGTTGTTAGCAACCGACCACGCCTCCAAGTTAGCAAGTAATCCTACTATATCTAGATCTAGAACCTAGATAGATAAATCCGTTGTATTCCCAAATTAGATGTTCATTGAAGCTAAAAAATGATTTATATAGATAATTAAGGCCTGAAATAGATTCTAGATCTAGAATTTACGTCTTGTGACCTAGATTTAGATCTAAATCTAGAATTCTAGATTCATAACTTTTTCTTCCATCGACAGCTGATCTGTAGATCTAGAGAAATATATTGTATAATAAAATAAAAAGAAGTGTTAAAACATTGATAATAGTGTTGAAACGTAATAAAAATAGCAAACGGACGTATTGTTAAAGTTATAGCCGACAGAAAATTAGTTAAAGAACGCGTTAAACATCTGAATCGGCAACTAAATTTTTGATTGAAGTCGCCATTTATTGTACTAAAAAGTAAACAAATCATGTGACGTCACTATTCCCACAAAGTAAAGTCAATGTTTTAAACTTGTAAAATTAATGTGGTTAATCTACCTATGAATGAATCAATAAATTAATTAATGTCTTTAAATAAATTTTTGAATAACAGTCTGTCTGAAAAGAAAAATTATTCTCTACCTGCATACTATTTTACAGCTCTCAACCTAGCGCTGATTCTCTCCAGTAGTCAATCAGACAAACAAAAAAAAACAAACAAAAAAAAACAAATAAATATTCAAACATGTAAACAAACATGAGTTTTAGTAGTATATAGATAGATAGATGTGCGTCTGTGTGTGTGTTTTATTTGTTGTTAGAGTTTTTACTCTCTAATTGCTATTATGAATATTTGTTATTTATAAACAAACATTTCTTTATTAAACCCTTACTTTAAAAAAAATTTATTTAAAAAATATTAAATTTTAGTATATTCTTTATCCAATATATTTTATTTTATATTAGTATATGTTAAACTTTTTTATAACAGTGTCAAATATAATTACAATATGCATTGTTGATATTTGAAATATTTTCAATGTTTTACGTTCAGTGTATTATTTGTCATCATTTAAGGCATTATGAGATTTTTTCACGGAATTCAAATCTTTGATTTTTAAGCCAAACTTTAAGAAATGTTTTTTTTCTTCAGAATTCTATTTAGACCATTATTCTTATAAATGTAGCCACTACCAAAGATTTGTATATTTTGTATAACATTCGATATTACATTACACATAGCTTACTCAAATAATCACATTACTTTTTGTTCCTTTTCTTAAGTGTTACAAGGTAATAGATATTTATCAAAAAATTTAATGTTTTTATTGGAATATTGGGGTTTTATTTACCCATCTTTTCTTGATGAAAAGAAGTTATTTTGTGTTATTAATTTAAAATAATATTTAAATTAAATTAATTTTTTATATGTATTATTATATTTTTTATTGTATTACATATTTTATTTAATGTATTTAAAAATTTATATATATAATAAAATATAACTTTTTAACAGCAATGTTAAATATCACTACAATTTTTAAATACTATTGATTAACAATCGTTATATTTAAAAAAAAATATTTTTAATGTTTTACATTTAATGGGATGTTTACAATCTTTTATGTGCTTATGATACATATTTCAATATAAACAAATATGTGATTTTAAGTCAAAATTTCAAAAACGTTTTAAGTTTTTTTTATTTTGGTTAAACCAATACTGCCGCTAACAAGGCAATTATAGAAATGCAAGTAATAATTATTATTTATATTACATGTAGAGTTCTAAAGTAATCACAGTATTGTTTCCTGCCTTTTCTTAAGTGTACCTTTGTGAAATGTTTAGCTGGTACGTTTTGCTTTTCATCATCATCAATTTCCGTTCGTGTACAAAACACATGGTGCAGATGAAGTGCACGCTTTTGTTTCTTTTAAGGAGTTTTTTTTTACTCATCAGAGCATGCACGTTCCACTGATTGAACCAGGATTCGAACTCGTGACTCTCGGGTTAGCTTATGAGATTTTTACATATTTTAGCGACCAAAACTTTTATTAGAGAAAGCAAATTAGTTTTATTTGCTTATTTTTATTACATTTTAAAACGTTTTGCTATAATACTTATTTTATATTTATTTTATTACAGTATACGTTTTGATGTTCTCATTTAGAATTTTGCAATTTAAATCAAATTTTAAAAAGAAACAAAGAAAAAAACCTTTTAAAATAAAATTTGTATGTGTATTAACTTGACTTTCATTTTTCAAGCCTAATATTTCTCAAGGGCTTGTTAATAAATATAAATGATTTTTTAAATACCACAAACAAGATTCATAATTGTTTATATTTTTAACATCGTAGCACAATTTATTTTAAAAATCCAGATTTGATCTAAGAGGAAGTGTTTAATGTATCCATACTAAACATCAAAGAAATTGTATTTGCATACTTTTTAAAAATAGGAAATAAAATATAAGAAATAGGCCTACGTATTATAATATTTCTATAAATGTAGAGTTGGTTTAGTGAAATTCAATATGTATTTTTAGCAATGACAGTAAAAACTTGAATTGTATATTTGATTGGAGCTATTTTAAAACCAGTTTTATTTGCTTGTTTTTATTATATTTAAAAGCTTTTTGCTATAATCATTTTTTATAGATGTTTTATTACACTATATGTTTTGGTGTTGTCATTTAGAATTTTGCTATTTAAAAAAAAACAATTTTTGAATATTTTTTTTTAAATTTATTTACCTGACGTTCATTTTTCAAGACGAATTTCTCAAGTGTTTGTTAATACCACAAAGTTGATAATTGATTATATTTGGATTTCTTACATCATAGTACAATTTATTTTTTTAAGATCCAGTTTTGATCACAGAGGAAATGGGAAATTTATCCTTAGTAAAAAAAAAAAAAGAAATTGTATTTTCATACTTTTTAAAAACAGGAAAATAAAATACAAGAAATAGGCTTACGTATTGTGCTATTTCTATAGATGTAGAGTTTTTTTTAATGAAATTCAATATGTATTATTAGCAATGACAGTAACATTTTTACTGTATATTTGATTGGAACTATTTAAAAGTCGGAACAAAAATTATGTAGTGCTTACATTTGGAGAAATTAATTGTAATAGTTGTGTCGGTGTTTTGTGTAATTAGAGTTAATTGGTGTTAATAAATTTCAAAAATTTAATTGTTTATTTTTTTCATTTTAATATGCCGCTGGCTGTATGCGTGGGTTGACAAGCGTATCCTGTTTATGGAACCTCTACGGTATGAGAAAGTGAAACGTTTTAAATTTTTAATCAAGAACTGAAATGTTCAGGTTCCTTTTAGCCAAAATGGCCAATAGCAGAATTTTTTCCAAATTTTAACCTCCATTGGCAATGTGTGTGTGTGTGTGGAGGGGGGGGGGGGGGGTTGCACAGGAGATTTGTACAGGGGGGGGGGGGGAATATGTTTAGAGGTTTTTTGACTGATAGCCTAAATTGTACGCGTAGGTTTCTATCAACTTTGTAATGATTTCCGGAAGCTGAAATGGGTACTAAACACAAGTTGTGTCTGTATTGTATTGCAGGGATCTAGCTGATTCAGCATAAAACACGACAACTTGTATTGCAATCGTCCTTTGGAATATTAAATTATTGGACATTTTCCACAAAACAATTCATGTAGTCTCCCAGTTGTCTGAAGGGTTATTAGATGGCTGTCGAACATTGGCACTATACATGAAACAAAGGAAACAATAACCAATTGTGTAAATAGTATATGAAGGAATAAAACGAATAAACAAACTCTTAACTTTATTCATCATCGGGGGTCAGTGTGGTCGAGTCGGTAAAGCTCATGTTTGCTAAACCGAAAAGTCTCGAGTTCGAGCCCTCGGGCAGTGGAGGCTCGTTAGCTGGGGACAGCCACTCTTCTAGGAGAGACAACTCCAAAATCAAACAACTGCTGCCTTGTAGTTTGTTCTTGGTTGGACAAAGGCTATGGAAGCAAATTCAAAAAGAAAAGCAGGCTGAAATCGGAGACAATGGCCTCAATGGCGCATAACCAGTTGACACGTAATCCTTAATTGTGATGGAAGCATGGTCTAGTCGGCAAAAGCTGATGGTTGATAAATTCGAAAAAAGTCAAACCCTCTGGCAGGTAAGGCTAAAAATTAAGAACGAAGAAGAAGAAGAAGAAGATTCATCATCATCTCCCGCTCGTGTCCAAGACACAGGAGGCAGGTAAAGTAGAGTTCATCTGTTTCAGAGATATCGGCATTTGAAAGGATAGTTTGGTCAGCATTATGCCCTGTCGCATTTGTTTCCCTAATGTAAGTTCGGTACCCATCAGAGCTGTGTGGACTCAGGGACGTCACACTAACATGAACCAGGGTTCGAACTCGAGACTGTCGGGTTAGCAGTGGGCCACACCGTCCGAACACTTGATTGAATCACCATAAATATGTTTATTGCGGACGTTTACAAAAAAAAGTTAATATATTACGTGTACAGCCAATAAGGAAAGGGGCGATGTTCTAATTGAATGGAATATTAGTTCTAATTAATTTTAAACCTATTTTTTTCTTACGTTTTGTTTTTATTTTAGTACTAAGGTTTTGTAATAAATTAATCTTGGATTTTGTGTATTGTGGTGTATTTTTAACGACGCGTAGTAACCAGTGTTCCCACTAAGTTGCGCAGTTGCGCGGCCGCGCAGTTCTTTTGTAATGTACATATAACCTTGTATAAGACTTTTAGAACACTGCGCACATAAAATGAGCGTTGCACACGATCTTTTTCACCTTAGAAGGAATGCTGGTAGTGAGAGTTATACAGGGTTAAACCAAGAGAAATGGGAAGAAATTGGTAAAGGGTCTAATGGGACCTAGCGCTACACTGCCGGCCCGAAAGTCTTGAGTTCGAATCCGGGTTCTAGTCAGTAGAACGACCCTGAGCCCACCCAGCTCTGATGGGTACCTAACCTAAGTAGAGGCGGCTGCGCATAGTGTTGAACACACAATCTCTCCATATACATTTACCGTTAATATAGAAAAGGGAAATTTTTATTAATGAACCCACCCAAACTACATTCGACATTTACAAAGCAGATAAAGTTGCTGTGGGCAATCGAATAGGGGCGTTCTGATTATCCGGGCTAGGTGTCAATATCGAGATGACTCAGAATACAACATGAAACTTGTATTTGAAAACGCCCATTGGAATGTTAAATTATTGAAGATTTTTTAATAAAAATTTCATGAGATTTGTCCGGTGATTGGAAGGTTATTAGAATTACATTACAAACTTTTATTTGCGGTAGTGAGTGATACACGGGTTTTGTTACAACTTCGGCGGTTCATAGTTTCACTCAGCCATCTGTTAGGGGTAGGGGGGGGGGTACTTCCCCACCCCTTTAGCTAGTCCTCGCCCCCCCCCCCCCCCATCCTACTAGAAAAGAAATACAAACAGAGGCGTAGCGACCTATTTCGGCCCCCGAGGTGGACTATTAGTTTTTTTACCCCCTCCCTCCCATTTCTGTATATATTTATTCTTGTCTGTGGACCCCCCCCCCCCCCCCCCCCAGTTGGATAGGTTTGTGGCGCTTCTTACCAGTTACTATCCCGTAACATTTTCTATTTCGGTGCCACAAAACTGATATAGAAAACAGTAAATCAGTTTGTAAAGCCTCGTAGTGGTTTATTTTCGTAACTGACTGTGTATATTTCGATACTTCAGCTCAAAGTGAGCTATAAAAATTATTTTTTCTACCCCTTTTGGCGCCCCCTTATGGCCCCACCCGCCCTCCCCTAGCTACGCCACAGCAAACAAATACATAATTGATGTAGAAAATGTATACTTAAAACAATGTCCTCTAACTGGAAATTTAAGTCCGTCTGCCAAAGTTTCAAATGCATCCCCGCCCCCCCACCCCACCGGAGTAAAATTTCCTGAAAGAAACACCGAGTGGAATTAGGGACGTATTATATGGTCCGAGACAGACTCTCTAAGAAAATCGAAGCTTGACATAATCCATTAAAAAATTGATGACAATTTTATTTTTTTATGAAATCTAAAAATACTTGCCAGAACTATTAAGAACAACGTAGAAGCTAAATCTCATGTTGTCCAATTTTTACTGAACTGCTAATGTACAAGGACGATTCACTCAGTGTTTCTTCCAGAATGTTTTTTTTTCCGGGGGGGGGGGGGCACTTTAAATTTTCCGGGAGACGGACTAAAATTTCAGGGGAGGGGGGGGGGGGCGGACACTGTTAAAAGTCCTATATTTTTTCTATATAAATTCAATTTTTGGGGGGTGGGGTGGAAGACTGTGGTTTCACTGAGACTAAGTATTTGTCGTTTTGTCGCTGTAGAATAGAAGATAAAGTTGTGAATTTTCCGAACACCGCCAGTGTTTAACTTATCGGTGATCTCCCTTGTACGGAAATGTCAAACCAGGGTGTTGAAGTATGCAGGTAACACGAGAGTTATAAAGAAGGTGTAAGTCTGTAGGGTGATGTTTATGTAAGACGACACACACAACGTAGGTGTGTTAGGTGTGGGAACAGGGCATACTCCCCCCCCCCCCCGTGGCAATTACACCCCGACCCCCCCCCCGGCCCCCCCCCCCCGGAGTATTTACATCCCTGTCAATATGAGTTAGAGTTAGGAGTCTAACTTGAGGGGGGGTAATTTCCTGGGGGATGGGGTTAATTGACAGGGGGGTAATTGAGATGGGGATAATATTTCCGGAGGGTAAATGCGGGGGGGGGGGGATGTAATTGACCGGGGGTAAGGTCCTGTAGCCGTTAGATGTAAGTCTGATGTGTGATGTTTATGTAGGAAGACACATACAATGATGGTGTGACGAAACGTATATTGAAGGTGCGATATGACTTGACTAGCAGGGCTAAAGCAGCATTTCGTGTGATTTAGAAAGAACGAATAACGGCTAGACCTAGTTTTCGGTTATACTGAACTGGAAACGCACATGCGAATTGGTTTTAAATTATTCACTAAAACAGTAATGTCAAATAAAATGTCTGTTGTGTTTTTTTTATTTGCACTAAATGTCGTAATAGTATGCCGCTATTGTCGACAGAACAGAGGGTGGGGATGGTTATGGATAGGACAATGACAGGGAAATGTGGAGGACCACGATAGTGAAATGTTTATGACCACGATAGAGAAATGTGTATTGCCGGGCGATGGGAGGGGGCGCTACGTCTCTGACGTGAGCTAGCAAACACCATCACACTCACCCATAAGGTTGTAACACCAATGGAAAGTGGAAAGCAGACAGACGTGGAGAAGGTCATCTGACAGGGATACAGAGGGGCTGGTATGTGACAGACAGAGCATGTGGGGAAAGGGTTGGGTGTGGGGCGGGGCGGTGGGGGCGGTTGGGTTGGTGGTGGGGGTGTGTGCAATCACGTGTATGCTGGAGAGGTGTGGCTGTGTCGCTATGATACTGACTACATAGGGATGATGATAAAGATCATGATTAAGATGATAAGCAGAATAATGAGGAGAATGAAGAAGAGGATTGGGATAAGGAGGATGGGGGGATAAGAGGGATTCGGGGGGGGGGGGGGATAAGGAGGATGGGGGGAAAAGAGGGATTGGGGGGGGTAAGGAGGATGGGGGGATAAGATGGATTGGGGAGGGGGTAAGGAGGATTGGGGGATAAGAGGGATTTGGGGGGGGGGATAAGGATGGGGGGATAAGAGGGATTCGGGGGGGGGGGGGGAATAGGAGGAGATTGAGTAGGAAGAGATTGACAACGATGGTGAGGAGTAACGAGAATGAGTAGGAGGATGGTGAAACTGGTGACAACATTGACCTTCTGTCCTACAAGCATCCACTTGAGTCAGAGGCGTCGCGAGGCGGGGGCGGGGGGGGGGGTGCAGACCACACCGGGTGACACCAAGACAAAAAAATAATAGCTAAATATATAGAATAAATAAGCTTTTTGCCAGTTCAATGAATTGGTAATTGGAGGTAAAATTATTTTAAGTACAAACTGACGATCCCGACAAGGGGAGGAGGGGTCACACTATAACCTAAACATGCAAACTGTAGCGAAGCAGAGGTGTAGCGAGGGGGGGGCGGGAGCGGAGCGCACCGGGTGACACCATTTAGGGGGGTGACACCAAGGCAAAAAATAGCAAAATATATAGACAAAAATTTGAGGGGGGGGGGGGGGGTGCAAATCAAAAATTTTGAGGAGGAGGGGTGCAAATCAAAAGTTTGAGGGGGGGGGGGTGCAACGCGAAAATTTGAAAGTTTGTCCCCGGGAAGGGTCGCTACGCCTCTGGGGGGTGGCACAATTAAGTGCCGCACCGGGTGGACACCTGACCTCGCTACGCCAATGTAGCAAAGACAAGGTTACATCCAGCTGTATTAATAACCTACTATAGATGAATATCGTTAGTAATAATTGTGAGCACTTTAAAGCTATTACTAGGGCGGGGGGGTGTGAGGGGATACACCAACTGCAAAATTTATAGTATGCACAATTTGACACCATTTGGCAGAATTGGAGTTAGGTAGGTGTTATCCATTGCAACCATATATACAGGCCTACGTATGGGGGGGGGGGGGTGACACCATTAGGTGCCGTACAAGGTGACACCCGACCTAGCGATGACACTGACTTGAGCGATCATGATAATAATGTAGTTGGTGTTGTTAAAATAGAGTCGATTACAAAATTGTATAAATAAATGTAACCCATGCAAAAACATCGCTTGTCAAATTATCCAAAAATTGAATAACTATCAAATTTCAGTTCGGTGCCAGTTTCTTCCTGGCATGTTTTTAATTTTTTCTGGGCAAAGTTCCTCAGCCATCACCAACAAACGTTTTTTCCTTGGACAAAAAGATCTCCGCGGGCCGGACGAGAGGACATCGAGGGCCGCATCCGGCCCGCGGGCCGTAGTTTAGAGACCCCTGATCTAAGCAAATCGTACAGGGAGAAATAATTGGAATTTCTTTGATTTGACATCAGTTGTTATTGTTTTTTATTGATTCAAATCGAACTAAAAGGTAAAATTAGTTTTGGCTTTATTCTAAAAACTACAAGTACTGGTTTCACTTCCATCTATGACTGCTGTGGCCATTGATTAATTTGACCTTATAAAGTTTCTAGCAATGATGAGGACGAATAGCAGAGGCGTAGCGAGGGCGGGGCGGGGTATACGGACCGCACCGGGTGACACCATTTAGAGGGGGGGAGGGGGTAACACCAAGGGAAAAAAATTGCTAAATATATAGAAGAATACATATATAGAAGAAAAATGCTTTTTTGCCAGTTTCACTAATGATTAATTAAAGTTAAATAGTCTTTTAAGTTCAAGTACAAATCGACAATTATTAAAAGGGAGTGGGGGTGACACCATTACGTAAGCGTGCTAACTATAGAGAAAACAATGCTACATCCAACTTCATTATTAACAGACTATAGATAAACATATTTATTTATAAGTCTGCAGTGATTAAAGCTTTTACACATACATGTACGCGTATGCGGCATATATTTAAATTATAGGCCTATGTAGGCCGACACAGACACACACACACATGTATTTAATTTTATTAATGGATATATATGTATAGATTTAGGGGGGGGGTGACACCACGAAATGACGCACCGGGTGACACCCGACTTAGCGACGCCACTGACGACTGGTTAACTATATATTAATAATTAACAAGTCATTGGTGAGGATATTCCATTTAACAATTCATAAAGCAAAACAATCTTCCCAAATATCAGGGAAAATGTTTTCGCTAATTCGGTTAAGTGTATTGGTATATGTTACAAGATATTTTTAAAAAATCGCTATAGCCAAGATAGTTGCTTTTAGTAAATGTTAACGTTTAATAGTAGAGATGAAATAAGTGGGAACAATCGAGTTGGTGTAGGTAGGTATTTTATCAGTGATGGTTGCGGTTAAAAATACATCTTAGGGGGTCATCCATAAATGACGTCACGCTTTTTTTTTTTACAATTTTTACCTTCCCCCAAACCCACCGTCACCCCCCCCCCCCCACTAAAATGACGTCACACCTCAGCCTACACACCCTCTAAATTGCAGTTGAATTTTACTTAAAGTACGATATTTGTTCCAAAATCTTGACTGAATTCTGTCAACATAGAGTAGTTTAATCAATTCCTAATTCCTAATACAATTTATTAAAACAGTTTTCTAAAACGCAGAATAACGGCTAAAATTTGTTTTCTAACATTGCTGTGTTATAATAAAAAAGTGTGATGTCACACCATCTGAATCCCCCTCCCCCTCATCACACACCGTCACAAAATTACGGATCCCCTCCCCCTTAAGAATGTGACGTCATTCATGAACGACCCCCCCCCCCCCCCTTAGTCAAGGTAAGGTAAACAAAAAAATATTTTTTAAAATGCATTTTTATAAATCACATGAGTAATAAAATAAAATAAAAAATTGGTTTTAGCTGCATCTTTATTTAATGGAGTTAATGGATTTAAATATGCCAACACTATTCACAAAGTTTTTAAAACACACGGTCGAAAAGTGGTGATCTATACTGTACGATAATGGTCCATGTCCATGACTATAACAATTTAAAATAACTTTTTTCCCATCAACGCTTTAAGCTAGACTTAAATGTGACTAACATAATCCTAATCGATGTATGGTCTAGTTGCCAATACAAGACAGAATTCAACACTTAAAGTTGTAATGAAATAACTGTTCTGTCAAGCTTTCTTTGAAATTGGATCAGGGGAGTTAACTTATTAATTTGTACAAGTTTCTATCACCACGAGTTATATCCAATGTTTTCTATTTATAACATTTATCGAAACATCGTGAAAAATTAAATTTATTACAAAAATAACCTACAGCAAATCATTGTTAGTTATAACCACAGCAGACAAAAGTGTGTTAGTACAACAGATGTAGGCACACACTGGAAGTTGTAAGTACCGAAAGTCATCTAATGCTTCGCTTGAGCGGTATGTTGTTGATAAAAGACAGGTTTATAGAAAAGTTATTAGTAACAGGTAAACGATATAAATTCAGAATCCTTACTAGATCTATGTATTAACTCGATTATGTGATGATCACTATATTCCCAAACAAATGACACCCTAACCGAAATTCTATTTTAAAGATACTTCAGCGCATTTAATATAAAATAATTATATCATCGTTTGTCTAATTTTCACTGTCTGTTTATTTTTTATAGCAGTTGTTACGGGTCAGTTGTAGGTTAGACTAGAATAGGACAGAATGATCTAGAATTAGGGGAGAGTGAGTGTGTGAGTTGAGTTTACCCTAGAATATTGTTAACCCCGGTGTGTTTGTGTATTGTTATCCCAAGGTCGAATGCGGTATAAAAGCTGGAGTGAATGGTTGTCAGGGGTTAGTTGGTAGTGGTTAGGTCGAGGGCTATTCTTTAATGTGATAAGTGAGACCTAATAAACATATTGAACGTTAACCCGAGTCGTTCTTGAATTCGAATCTAACCCGGACTTAACAGCAGTGGTTCTCAACCTGGGTTCAATCGAACCCCGGGGATTCGGTGAGTCAGTCTCATGGGTGTGGCGAAGGTCAAGACACACCGAACTCATTTAATTAGCGATCGGATTTTGATAGTGCGGACGATACAACTATGAAGAAGTGTTCGGTGAATGGGCATATGAAACTTGTAGGGTTCGGTACCTCTAAAAAGGTTAAGAATCTCTGATCTATAATATCATAGACTATTCAATGCTTCGTCCATTCTTTCTCAACCTCTACCAAGTTGCGTAGATAGGGAAGAGCGGGGGTAGAAAAATTAATTTAAAAGCTCGTTTTAAGCTGAAGTATCGAATTATACACAGTCAAAGTTACGAAAATAAACGAGTACAAGACTTTACACGCCGATTTAACTGTTATTTACATCAATTTTGTGACAACGAAATAGGAATAGTTCCGCGATAGTAAATGGTAATAAGCACGACAAATCTTTCCAATTTTTTTTCTTTTTTGTTTTTCTTTTATTTTTTAAATTTATTTAATTTTATAATTTTATTTTTGAGGGGGGGGGGGGGGCGCTTTTTCAAAGACATGAATAACTATAAATAGAATGGGAGGGAAGGAGCGCAAAAATGTATAGTCCGCCCCTGGCGCTGGAATAGGTCGCTACGCCTCTGTCATCCCTCAATGTTATCCTATAGGAATCCTGATATTCCTGGTTATGAATGACCTTGATGTGACACCAACACAAAGGAACAAGTTCACATAGCCACACCTGACAACCACACCGACAGCCACACCTGACAGCCACACAACCACACCACACAACCACACCTGACAGTCATCAGCGCCACCCTACTGCACCTTATCCAAACGGGGCTGACAGGCGAGGTGAGAATGTGCATGCGGGCCGCAGGTAAGCAAAACACCGTACGACACCGCGTTTGACAGGTATCAGACTTCACGCAGGTAAATTTACACAGGAGATGGCATTCGACATACTTGGTATGTGCTGGGACAGGCAGGGCAGTGAATGGATAAATTTGACCACCTTGGGTGTTTTTGTGAAACGGGGAAAAAATATTTCATGGATACTTCTTTTTTTCTCCGTTCTTAATTTTTAATTTTGGAAGGGATTCCCTTCAACACAATGAAGTATACGTGTCAACTGGTTATGCGTCATATAGGCCGTTGATTCCGATTTCAGCCTGATTTTCTTTTTGGATTTGCTTCCATAGCCTTTGTCCAACCAAGAACAAACAACATGGTAGCATTTGTTTGATTTTGGAGTTGTCTCTCCTAGAAGAGTTTCTGTCCCTAGCTATCAAGCATCAACTACCATGATTCAATTTTAAAACAATAATACCTCAATAATTATTCTTTTCAATGTTGTTAGCCAAAAGCTAATTGGCTTTTATAGTTTAAGATAATGGGTGTTTATTCTGTAAAGTTCATCAAAGATCTTATTTTGAAGGTTTAATTGTTTATATTTCAATACAAAGGAATTTTCCAATTAGTTTAACAACACCCCCCCCCCACTCCATAGTTTAATTATCATTGCCAAATACAAAGACATAAAAGTATTCAGGTTCCGAATATAGTTAAACTTAAAAGTAGTTCTACGAAAATACAATATTTAACGTATTCACGTGTTTAAAGATTTAGCTCCGCAAAAGTTTTAAATTACCACAGGGCTGGTGTAGATCTGAGATTAGTCAAAGATTAGTCACAGATTAGTCAAAGATTAGTCACAGATTAGTCAAAGAGATTAACACATTCTGACACGCAACTAAAACACAACAAGTAAACAAACCCCTCCTGTATAACGACCCCCCCCCTCCTCCCATTTGACCTCCCCTTAAAATAACACATAACACAACATCTTTATTTAACTCAAGCGTCGAAATATTTCGTTGACTCCATTTCGCGGATGAAGTCTTGTTGTCGAAACAACGGCTTGTGGGATATCTGACACTTTCATAACATGCAGACGCTGGCATTTCCGCTTTTAATGCTGGAAAAATCTCCGGACAAGACGCAGCAGTAGTACCTGGCCAGTTTCGGTCGTGCTAGGCTTTGTATCATCTTACAATTGAGTTAATGTTGCGTCCATTTCAATTTGGGGTTTAGATTATCCATATGTTTAAGGGCAATGAACGCGTAAATCTTCCAAGGTCAGTGCAGATGACCCGTGTATCTTCCAGACTTTTTTCTCCGGGGGGGGGGGGGGGGGGGGTACTTGAAATTTTTAGGGGGGGGGGGGGTAACTAAAATTTCCGTGGGGGTACACTGTTAAAAGAATATATATTTTAATATAAATTCCATTTTGTTTGGAGGGGGGGGGGGGCGGTAGACTTTGAAGAGAGTTTCCCCCCCCCCCCCCTGAATAGATATCTGGAAGAAACACTGCAGGTTACAAATTTTTAGACAAATTACCGCCACTGTCAACATTACCAACACTGACGAGATTACTGTTATCTTATTCTGTTTCTGTGCCGCTTCTTCTCCCAATACTAGAGACATTTCTGTTGCTGCTAACATAGCTATCAATGAGGCCACTACCAAACACTGCTGACAACACCAATAAAAAACAAACACTACCAACACTGCCGATTCTACCAATACCATCAACCATTCCGCCACTACCAACACTGCCGCCACTACCAACACTTCATAACCACTACAACCACAACCTATAGATATATAGTTTTACCAGTGTCCACCCCCCCTCCCGGAAAATTTAGTCCCCCTCCCCGAAAATATCAAGTGCCCCTCCCCCCCCCCCCTCCGGGAGAAAAAAAGTCTGGAAGAAACACTGCAAACAACCACACCTCTACTCTCCACACCCACCTTCCCCAAACCACAAGAAACTACCCGCCACCATATCATCAGAATTACCCCCCCCCCCCCCTCACCATTATCATAGTCTTACATTTATTCCCTACAACCGCATACACTTACTTCGCATTTCCTTATATATATATATATTTTCATATCTCGCTTTTTCCTGCAGGCTGTCTTTAACGGGAGTGAAGTGTGGGGGCCCTGAAACCTTAACCCTAACCCATTGTCCGTGTGTTGACACAGCTCTACTCTAGCCCCGGCCACGGACGGGTGTTTGACTAGTCCCGCTAAGCAAGGAGGTAGGGGAGACAACTTTTTTTTTTCATACTGCTGGCGATGTTGACAAAATGGTTCTCAGTGCTGGAGCGTAGCCTCCCCTTGGACACACTCTTCTCGCCCGCGCGGAGACCAACAACAGCCTCTAGAATGGACGGAGTGTTTGCATTCCTCGGAGGTTGGAGAGTTCTTCCAGTGTTTGACTGAGTCTCGACCGGCGCGGCGGGTCGCCCGGGCGAGGTGGGCGGTGGTCGGTGTGGACAAAGATGGGGGTGTTTGTTGAGTCAACACCAGCGACCCTGTCGCGGTCTGGGGGTGTTTAGCCGTTTAGACAAAGTACGGGTGTGGGGGTGGGTCTGCGCATATAGGCGTGAGTGAAAGATGTTTGGGAACTCGAGCTTATATTCAAACAAGCGAAGCAACTCCCCGGGCCGTTAGTTTGGCTGTCGGACTCGCTTATGAAAATATTTCTTTTTAAAGCCACCGGCCTACACCTCCGTTAAATGTCGACAAAGTAAGGTTTATACAGGCGATGTGTGCAGTGACCGATGTGGGCTATACACGATCTTAGATATCTCGCAGAAAAGAAATGTCCAATATAAGCAGTGTTTCTTCCAGACTTTTTTCTCCGGGGGGGCACTTGAAATCTTCGGGGGGGGCGGTAAACTTTCTTCGGGGGGGGGGGGGCGGACACTGTTAAAAGTATATATTTTCTATATAAATTATATAAATTTCATTTCGTTCGGGGGGGCGGTAAAATTTTTTCGGGGGGGCTTTGCCCCCCCCCCCCCCCGAAGAGATGCCTGGAAGAAACTCTGAATATAAGATCTTAGATATCTCGCAGAAATGCAATGTCTAGTACAAGAACTTAGATAATTCCAAATAAAGGCAAAGTCTAATAAAAGATCGTAGATTTCTCGCAGTAAAGTGCAATGTCTTGCAGAAGCCAAAAATTTTGAAATATCGAATACAAGATCTACGGTCGATATCCCACAGCTCATGAAATACTGAAATGGTCATACAAGATCTTAAGAAAATGGTGGCGGCCCTATGTTCCTTAAGGAGCAACGAGAACTAAGTCAAGTAAATTAATACAAGATCTTAGATGTCTCGCAAAAATTGAAAAGCTGCAATGTCTACTGCAGATGTTTAAAATTCCCTGCAATAAAAAAAATAATGTCCTTTACAATTATCTTGTAGGAATGTAGATTTTTTTATTGAATAAAACACTGTCGTTGCAACAAGCTTGTTGTGTTTCACCAACACTACTAATTTATGGTTACATTTAAAGTTAAAATTATAAAGATGTTTACACGAGGGGAGCTAACCGCAATGTTAGAAAAAAAATGTTATTTCATGGTAGTGTCCCCTGGAATATTCATCGTGCATTGAAAACTTAGCAAAATAAATACACAACAGCGATAGCTCTTTTCCCCAATGGCAAATAGTTGATAGACATAAATTTTACACTTACCATGGGGATCTGTGTGTTGTGATGTCAGGACCGGAAAAACGAAAGTAAAGAAATGCTAATGATTTGAAGCTTTTTAGCGCAATTTCCATTCTGGAGAATTGCGTTTATTAACCCGTCATTTCTGGATGGATGAATGTGTGTCCGCAGCTTTAAGTCGTATCTCCTCCTCAACGAAGCAATATCGATGACTAGTTCCAAAAGCAATTATGTTAAGCAAGTTACGAGGATGAACATAGGCTATAAAAATTCCGGGTTTCTTTCATGGATTTCCCGGAAAAGCCAAAAATCCTCGAAAAAATGCAGTTTTTTGCCCATATCTCGGCAACCAGACCACTTAGCGACTTGAAACATGTACCAATCGATTCCTGCCATAATTTAGAACAATATTGCCGAAGAAAGTTTTCAAAAATATCCTTTCGTTCGGTCACAAAAAAAATTTTGAATTAATTAAAATTTGGACCGAATTAGTAGGCATTTTTGCTAGGCGCGCAATGGTTTTTAGTCATGTAACTTTATTGTAAATAAAACATGTATTTTAACCAATGGTTTTACTAACCCTGCTCTTGATTTACGCTACGACAGAGCTATTTTTAGATAACATAAGGAAATTGCGCTTAAATGTCACTAGACTTTTTAATTAACTTGTTTTTAAAAAACTTAAGTTGTTGATATAGTAAAGCTCCATTTTCAAACATGAAGGTCTGTGGAGTAAGTGAAGTAGAGTTCACCTGTTTCTGTGACCTCGGCATATGAAGAGATAGTGTGGTCAGCACTATGCCAAACTGTCTGTTCTTTCCCTAACGTGAGTTAGTCACTCATCAGTGCTGGGTGGACTCTGGGACGTTCTGTTCTCTTGAACACGGATTCGAACGCGAGACTTTCGGGTAACCATTCTAGCGCTCTACCTCTAGGTCATTCTGTCCCACGCTTTGCTGGTATACATATGTGTCAAATGGAGAGTGATAGCAATAGATATAGACTAGTAGTTTACTCAAGTACGCTGGCTGTATATCATAGATAGCCGGCTAACTTACCCAATATAGCCGGCTCACTTACCCAATATAGCCGGCTCATATGTCCAATATAGCTGGCAAATATATCCCATATAACCGGCAAATATATCCTATATAGCGTGCTGACGTATCCAAAATAGCCGGCTAATATGTCAAATATAACCGGCAAATATATCCAATATGGCCGATTAATTTACCCAATATAGCCGGATGATATACTCTATATTGCCGGCTGATATGTCCTATATAGCCGGCTAACGTATCCAATATAGCCGGCTAATATTAACGTTACTTGTGACTCAATTCAGATTTTTACCCAGATTTTTTTTTCTAAACTCTCTTCTCGTGATAATCAATTCAAAAACTTCCACCGGAACTTTCACTCTACCACAAGTAGCGGCACTTTCTTCGTTCCGGATGAATTCGACCGCGAACTACGTTTAAATATAGAAACGGGGAAAAAATCCGGGTAGCGGACTGTCTTTTCTACGGCGAAACGGAAAAACAAACATTGAGTGGGCAGGAGATTCCAAACTGGCCGGATAGAATAACCGTACCCCGTGCTGCGGGTGTTGGTGGTGATGGCGTTGACACGCTTATGACTGACAGCTGTCTCGTCTCCCGTCACCTGTTTAAATCGTTGGTCGGCATTTCCTGCACACGCACACACACACACAAGCACATACACACACATACATTCATACATACAGACACAGACACACATACACATACACGCAATCACACACACACATACACATACAAATACACACAGACACATACACACATACACACACACATACATGCGCAGACAAAAATGTTAGTGTTATGTAGGCCTAGTTATAAAGTGTAATTCTTCATAATAAAAATAAAGTTCTTATTTAGATATAAAGATCCCTTGGGCATGTGAAGTAGACATTCATTTTTTTTTTACCTCGGCATATAAAGAGATGGTGTGACCAGTACTAATGCCCAGCCCCCCCTTTACTTTCCACAACGTATGCCAGGTACCCGTCAGAGCTGGGTGGACTCAGGGACGTCCAACAGTAACACATTCGTACTCTACTATTCGGCCATGCTGTTCCACAATTTTTCAGAAAACTATATTTGAAAATAAATATTTCCACATTTTTAACCCTGGAACATCATGTTTGGGTCACGGTAACCTAGGTTTCCCCCCAAAAATCCACACACACACAAAAAGTAAGATGTATGGCAGTGTAAACGCGCATGACCGGAAGAGGGGATGACGGGATACAGTTTCATTCATCAAATTACGCGCAAGCCGGCAACATCAAACGGAGAATCCCATGGATCTACGATAAATCCTGGCACATGTGGCTAGGGACTTTCGCCGCGCTGGAATAGGGATAAGGAAGCTTATCCGGGATAAAGGTACATACTTTATTCGGATAAGACGCATACGAACACAGCGTTTATAGGGATAAGGAATTTAGGGTATACAAATGTTATTGGGATAACGACTTGTGTGTGTAAGGTTACAAATGTACATGGGATATGTAAGCACATTAACTTTGGGTTCGGATTTAACCTGTTTCCACTAGCCAATGGCAACATCTATCCCATGTTCCGGCTAGCGAAGTGTCCGTTTAGTCCTGGGTCTGGCTAGTCTAGTGTCCGGCTAGTCTAGGTACCGGTTAGTCCAGTGTCCGGTTAGTCTAGGGTCCGGCTTGTTCAGTGTCCGGCTAGTCCAAGGTCCGGCAAGTCTAGGGTCATGGTCCGGTAAATCTAGGGCCCGGCTAGTCTAGTGTTCGGCTAGTCTAGGGTCCGGCTAGTCTAGGGTCCGGTTAGTTAAGGGTCCGTCTAGTCCAGGGTCCGGCTAGTCTAAGGTCCGTTTAGTCCAGTGTCCGGCTAGTCTAGTGTCCGGCTAGTCTAGGGTCCGGCTAGTCTAGGGTCCGGTTAGTCTAGGGTCCGTCTAGTCCAGGGTCCGGCTAGTCTAAGGTCCGTTTAGTCCAGTGTCCGGCTAGTCTAGGGTCCGGCTAGTCCGGGTCCGGCTTGTCTAGTGTCCAGCTAGTCTAAGGTCCGGCTAGTCAGGGTCCGATTAATCCAGATTCCGGCTAGTCTAGGATCCAGCTAGTCCAGTGTCCGGCTAGTCCAGGGTCCGGCTAGTCTAGTGTCCGGCTATTCCATGGTCCGGCTAGTCTAGTGTTTGGCTAGTCCAGTGTCCGGCTATTCTCCGGCTAGTCCAGGGTTCGGCTAGTCCAGTATCCGGCTAGTCCAGGGTCCGGCTAGTCCAAGGTCCGGCTAGTCCAGGGTCCGGCTAGTCTAGGGTTCGGCGTCCAGTATCCGGCTAGTCCAGGGTCCGGCTAGTCCAAGGTCCGGCTAGTCCAGGGTCCGTCTAGTCCAGGGTACGGCTAGTCCAGTATCCGGCTAGTCCAGGGTCCGGCTAGTCCAAGCTCCGGCTAGTCCCGGACCCGGCTAGTCTAGTGTCCGGCTAGTCCAGTGTCCGGCTAGTCCAGTGTCTGGCTAGTCTAGTGTCCGGCTAGTCCAAGGTCCGGCTAGTCTAGGATCCGGCTATTCTAGTGTCCGGCTAGTCTAGTGTCCGGCTAGTCCAAGGTCCGGCTAGTCTAGGGTCCGATTAACCAAGTATCCGTTTAGTCAAAGGTCCGGCTTTTCCCTTGTTCCACTCGCCAATGGCAACATCAACCCCACGGTCCAGTCAGCCAGACTTCCAGTAAAATGCCAAACCGTCCGCCTCCACTGGCGCCCCGGGATAAAGTGTGTGTCTAATAATAGAGTTCAATCCTTCATGTCCAACCTATTTACGCCACTGAACTTTCCTTAGTCCGTCGTTTCGTTTCTTTCTTCTCGATAGATCAAACTTTTTAACTTCTTCTAAAACTTGTCTAATTGGTCGCAAATCAACCTAGATGTACGAAAAAAAAAAAGAAAAACAATAATATTTTAAACCTAATGATAGAACAGATTTTTAAAAAGATCTATCACGCCGCGGGCAAGGAAATAAAAACCCACCTCCAAACCCACCCCTCCCCTTCCCAACCCCCCCCCCACCTCCAATTAAGACTTTCTGTTTGGTGTCTTTGATTCCATAGTTAGCCTCGTGTAGCCGTCAACATTAATCAAAGCCGTACTGTGCGCCACTGATAGTAGACCTTCAGGCTGGTTCATGGCTCTTGTGTGTAGGGATGTAGGGTCGGAAAATATAGGAAAATCATGATCACAAATACATACATATATATATATATATATATATATATATATATATATATATATATATATATATATATATATATATATATATATATATATATATATATATATATATATATATATATATATATATATATATATATATATATTGTATCTATCTAAGACGCTCGTCCTAAGAAACGTCACCACACATAGAACTTCTAGACTCTAGAATAGTCCACAGCAGTGGCGTAGCGAGGTCGGGTGTCACCCGGTGCGGCACTGAATGGTGTCACCCCCCAGAGGCGTTGCGACCCTTCCCGGGGACAAACTTTCAAGTTTTTTTTTCGATTTGCACCCCCCCCCCTCAAACTTTCGATTTGCACCCCCCCCCCCCCTCAAGTTTTTGATTTGCACCCACCCCCTCAAACTTTCGATTTGCACCCCCCACCCCTCAAGTTTTTCTCTATATATTTTGCTATTTGTTGCCTTGGTGTCACCCCCCTAAATGGTGTCACTTGGTGTGGTCCGCACCCCCCCTCTCGCTACGCCCCTGGTCTACAGTATGATTGTACTCGCTTTTGATCAATCGCGTTGCCTCGCCTACTAAATTTTTTAAATCCATTAAATATTGCCTCGATCACATTGGTTACTTCCCTTTACGGTACTGACTTACGATACGCATACTTATAATCTACTGTCCTGTTTAAAAGTGTTGTATCTTTTCTTGTATCTTTTGATCTAAGTTTCCCACCGTGTATAAGAATGTTGGGTCACTTTGTTCTGATAACGCCGTCATAACGAGGGGATGTAAATAAATATAAAGATAAAATGTTTGGGGTCTTCAAAGGGTCGAAGTTGACCCTAGAGCCACGGGGTTCTGATCCCTGGTCCTGACAGGGCCGTACCGGAAGTTGTAGATAGTGAAAGTAGACGAGAGGGCGGGGCTAAATTTATAGTTTATCCTCCCGACCGTGTCGTTTCCGGTGTGATGTCATGGCTGCCGTCTTGGTGTAGGCTACTCGCTACCCTCGTCCTGTGAAAATCACTCGCTACAAAAGTCCATGTGACAACCACTCGCTACCAAAGTCTTTGTGACAACCACTCGCTACCCTTGTCTTGTGACAACCATCCACTCCGCTCATCTTTGTGAGAGCTACTCGCTACTTGCATTAGTCACCAGATCTAGTCAATTTTAGTGACTAGTACCCGCTTTAACTGTTCTTGTGGATGCTACTCGCTACCCTCGTCTTGTGACAACCACTCGCTATTCCCGTATGAGTGCTACTCGCTACTCCCGTCTGAGTGCTAGTTACCTATGACATTGTAGATGAGCAACTCGCTTCAATTGATCTGACGGTTGCAGCTTGCTACCTTTACAATGGTGTGAGCTACGTGCTAGTGTATGTTTAGTTGCAAATGGCTACCTTAGTCTTGATGGTGGATACTCGCTACTCACCTCTTGTGAGGCTGCTACCATAGCCCGCTACCCACGTCTATGGTTTAGCTACTCTACCTCGCTACCTCGTCTATATTGTGGCTACCCTAGTTTGCTAAGTCTATATTGTGGCTACCTTTATCTATATTGTGGCTATCTGAGTCAGCTACCCTTGTCTATATTGTGGCTACCCTTGTCTATATTGTTGCTACCCTAGTTTGCTATGTCTATATTGTGGCTACCTAAGTCCTCTACCTTGATCTACATTATGGCTACCTGTCCGCTACCCCTGTCTATATTGTGGCTACCCTAGTTCGCTACCCTTGTCTATATATGGCTACCAAAGTCAACTTCCCTTGTCTATATTGTGGCTACATAAGTCAGCTGCTCTTGTCTATATTTTTGCTACCCTGTTTCGCTACTCTCATGCGGTGGCTACCCTACCCCCCCCCCCCCCCCCTACTTGCCTATTTTAGAAAGAAAAAATATCCGTAGCGGATAATAAAACACAAATGTCATGTGATACTCCAGGCCTTCTAGAAATGTCATCCTGACAGGAAGTCGACAAAAACCCGGCCGCTGGGCATGCGCACTAATGATGGCCGAAAGCTACAATGAAGAACGCGACCTGAAACGCTAGATCCGAAAAGCTAACAGACTTAGAAACATTTTTTTCTCTCTCTCTCTCCCTATCTCCATATTTTTCACGGCATTAAGTTTTTTGACATATTCATAAAAAAAAAAGTTTTAGATTTAGAAATATTTTTTTTAATACGACTGGAAATTTTTGTAGCTGCGAACCTTGATGTATTTTTATTTGAAATCTTTATTAAAACGTGAGATGGGCCACTGAGATGGCATTGATCAATTATTTTTGAAAAATTGTAACCAGATCCTTTCCAGATCTTCCTTTGTCGTGATCATCACGTGATCTCGCTCAATAGGTCGGTGTACAATATATATATATATATATATATATATATATATATATATATATATATATATATATATATATATTTATTTATTTATTTATTTATTTATATACATATATATACATATATATACATATATGTATATATATATATATATATATATATATATATATATATATATATATATATATTTATCTGTATATATATATATATATATATATATATATATATATATATATATATATATATATATATATGTGTGTGTATATATACATATGCCTACGTTCGATTTCCTTTAGAGAATGTCTACCTGTGATGTGCATGTCACGAAATCTAAAGGGAATGTCTGCTAGGTACGACAGGGGAGCCGACTCTCACCGAGAACGACGCTCTCGCTGTGAAATAAAACGAACATTAGTACGACGCGCTGAGCTAAGGGAGGTAAGAATGCACAGACGGGGAAGTTACTCTGGGCAAGACCAAACCCCATTCAAAGATGGGTGGTCTACTGGGTTGTATGGTCCTGGCATCTACCTGTCTCAGAGGCGGTTCTCGTTAAAAAAAAACGTGGGGGTGGTAATTTTTGTGTTGCCAGCGGCGTTGACTTGCTATCGAGGGTGGTCCTGTAGTTGTTTTTTTTTTTTTTTTGGTATGATCGTTGTGACTTTTTTTTGTACTGGATACTAGATTGGGGGATGGGGTGGGGGGTTAGGGTTAGCTGGTTGGGAGGAGAGGAGATAAGGATTTGATGACAGACCCCGCAAGACAGATGTCGCGAGAGACGGGTTACAATACGACGAGGGTGGGAAGGTGTGGGGGAGGGGGGTGAAAGGGGGGGGAAGGGGCTTTTGTGTAATATGTTCGTGAAAATACAGTAAGTGCATTTTGTTGGGTGAGGTTGTTTAAGTGTAAGAGAAAGGGGTTGTTTAAGGGTTAGGGGTTGTTTAGCGGTTAGGGGTTATTAAGGCGTAAGTGTAAAGGGTTGTTTAAGGGTTTGGGGTTGTTTAAGGGTTTGGGGTTGTTTAGCGGTTAGGGGTTATTAAGGCGTAAGTGTAAAGGGTTGTTTAAGGGTTTGGGGTTGTTTAGCGGTTAGGGGTTATTAAGGTGTAAGTGTAAATTGTTGTTTAAGTGTATAGGGTTGATTAAGGAGTTAGGTAAGGGGTTAATTGACGACTGAGGGTTATAGGTTGATTAAGGAATACTAAAATAAAAGAATTTTTTGCTATTAGTAGATGGGGGGGGGTAGAGTTTTTGCTTTAAAACTGAGAATACAAATATGAGGATTTTAAAACATTGCATGTAGATTATGTGGGAGGTGGCGTTGGTCATTTTTGTTTGTTAAAAAATTCGTAAAATTATTATCATATGTAGTTTTTTGTTTTTTCTTTGAGGGTAGGGGTAAGTGCATCTCTAGAACAAAGCGCAGTTGGTACGGTAATACATGGAGTCGCTTTGTTATATACATAACAAGTTGTGTCTTTTGTATTTTTGCTTAGGTATAAAATCATCATCCATTAATGTTCTGTACTTAAGTTCTGTAAGCGCGAGAGGTTAGATAGTAGCAGTTACATTTAGTTGATACTGGTGTATTTATAATTCGACTACAATAAAATTAATAAAGGTAAGTTAATAAGGGTAAATTAATAAAGGTAAGTTAATATAGGTATATTAATGAAGGTAAGTTAATAAAGGTAAATTAATGAAGGTAAGTTAATAAAGGTAAATTAATGAAGGTAAGTTAATAAAGGTAAATTAATGAAGGTAAGTTAATAAAGGTAAATTAATGAAGGTAAGTTAATAAAGGTAAATTAATGAAGGTAAGTTAATAAAGGTAAATTAATGAAGGTAAGTTAATAAAGGTAAATTAATGAAGGTAAGTTAATAAAGGTAAATCAATGAAGGTAAGTTAATAAAGGTAAATTAATGAAGGTAAGTTAATAAAGGTAAATTAATGAAGGTAAGTTAATAAAGGTAAATTAATGAAGGTAAGTTAATAAAGGTAAATTAATGAAGGTAAGTTAATAAAGGTAAATTAAAGAAGGTAAGTTAATAAAAGTAGACCAACACAAACTAAGGGGTAGCTGACCAAACTATAGAGATGTAATTAGAAACTACAATGAGCTCTAGCTTCCTTGCCTATTAAAACTAACCGAATCATGATCTAACACTACCTTAACCGTTAACCCGTTAATTAACTTTAAAGCTAACCGTGAACTTAACAAAGATACTGGCTGCACAAAAAATATAAATAAATAAGTCGCGATACAGTTGCTCTACTGTAGGTATTAATCAATTATAAAGCGAATGAATGAATTGAGCATTGGGTTATAAGTTTAGCATTTGAGAACCTCAAATAAATTTTTTTTAAAGTTTTAACTTTAGGTGTAGTGTTTGTTTTCTTAGCGCCTTCTACTCACCCCACCCCCTGCAACACCTCCCACCCCCCTCACCCAGTGTGAACTAGGCATGAAAAAAACAACCCACCACTCCGTTAGCACTGTGGCACACACGCACCGCGTGGAGCGAGTGACGACGGGATGCGCGGAGTGGTGTGTCAGGGGCGGATATCTCGATGTGCCCCCCCCCCCTCTTCTGTTCGGCTTTGACACCTGATAACTGCTGGATCCTGGGGGTGGGGGTAGGGGTAGGTGGAGGGTGGGGGGAGAAGGTGCTACGTGTGGTCTGTTTAATTACCCCCACACACAAACACACAAGCACATACCTAGTCAAAAACACACACTCACTTAGTCAACACACACATAGACAAATACAAACAAATACAATCACACACGCAGACGTACATACACACGTACATACAGGCTCACAAATACATTTTAAAAAAACATTCACAAATACTTAGAAAATGTATTTTGAAAATAAACATTCATTCTTCAAAATGATACTTAACTTAGTATTAAATTTCGACAAACGATTCTTATATTAATAAAATATTCTGTGGTTTAGTCAGAAGGGGTAAGATTTAAGGAATTAAACATTATATACTGATATTAAAATGTCACAATAGACATAATTCCCGACAACGATTCAGTAGATTATAACATCGCAGCAGAATATGAAGTATAGATTTTATCTATTTTTTGTTAGAGAGTTAGGTAAGACTAGGATGAAATGCATAAGTTATATTGTATGTTACAAAGCTAGGTAAGACTAAGCTGATCATTTATAAGCTATCTTGTATGTAAAAATGTAGAGCTAGGTAAGACTGGGAAATTTTTGTGATAGGGTTACTTGTCTTCTAAGTAGATATTTGGTTGGTATTCTAACAGCATAGTGGAGTATTCCTTCTAAAACGATGTAACATTTTAAAAGCTTGAGGGGTGAGGTGAAGTGCAAGGGGGGGGGGGGTATGTGGAGTCAGTGATGCAATCGTCATCTCCAACCCCTCGACAAACCCTCGGAATGTGCCAGAAATCGGTAACGGTGAGAGCGCCTGGCGTAGAGTTTCATGTGGGGTGGTGGGGGGGTGATCTTTAGCTGCAGTCTTTTCAAAGTGTGAGGGTGGGGGGGGGGGGGAGGGGTCGTGCCAAAACAAACTCTACCCCCCTCACTTTACTCCACACATGCACACACACGTATTGTGTGGGTAATGACAAAACCAACATAGGAAGGCGTTACTCGTGGTCACGTGATTCGTGTCAAGGTGTATTTTTTGTTGTGGAGGTTTTAGGGATCTCATTCCGTCAAGGTATACATTCCTTTAAGGTATACATTCGATCAATATGGACAAATTCCTTCAAGGTATACATTCCATCAAGGTATACATTCTTTCAAGGTGTACATTCCATCAAGGCATACATTCCTTCAAGGTATACATTCGATCAATGTGATCAAATTCCTTCAAGGTATACATTCCTTCAAGGTATACATTCCTTCAAGGTATACATTCGATACTTGTGATCGAATTCCTTCAAGGTATACATTCCTTTAAGATATACATTCCTTCAAGGTATACATTCGATCAATATGATCAAATACCTTCAAGGTATACAATCCTTCAAGGTTTACATTCTTTCAAGGTATACATTCCTTCAAGGTATACATTCTTTTAAGGTACACATTCGATCAGTGTGATCAAATTCCTTCAAGGTATACAATCTTTCAAGATACACATTCGATCAATGTGATCGAATTCCTTCAAGGTATACATTCATTCAATGTATACATTATTTCAAGGTATACATTCTTTCAATGTATACATTCCTTTAGGTATACATTCGATCAATATGGACACATTCCTAAAAGGTATACATTCCTTCAAGGTATACATTCCTTCAAGGTATAAATTCCTTCAAGGTACACATTCCTTCAAGTTATACATTCTTTCAATGTATATATTCTATCAAAATGATCAAATTCCTTCAAGGTATACATTCCTTCAAGGTATACATTCGAACGATAGGACCAAATTACTTCAAGGTATACATTCTTTGAAGGTATATATTCGATCAATATGATCAAATTCTTTCAACGTATACATTCCTTCAAGGTATACATTCGAACGATAGGACCAAATTACTTCAAGGTATACATTTGATCAATATGATCCAATTCCTTTAATTTATTTTCTACAATGTATTTAAAAGATTTTTAAAATTTTCAAACAAGTATATCATGTCCAATACTCATTGAAATAAACTAAAATGTAAACCTTAACTAGATAACGGCCGTGATAACCTTTTAACATAAACGATACGAATACATGTATGTTATAAAAATCGTCTTACACGGCAAGGTCCAGCGTTAGAATGCTTGACTGCTAAACCGAAAGACTTGAGTTCGAATCCGATTCAAGTCAGTAGAACGTTCCTGAGTCCACCCAACTCTGATGGGCACCTAACTCACGTTAGGGAAAGTAAAGGCGGCTGGGCATAGAACCGAACACACTATCCCTTCATATGCCGAGGTCACAGCAACAGGTGAACTCTACTTCATTTGCCTCTTGGACCCTCAGTTTCGAAAACGAATCGATACTTTATTTCACAAGAATATAATCACATAGTACTGTAAAGTAAAGGCGGCTGTTCCAATGTGTTGACCATTCTATCCCTTCATATGCGGATGTCCTATAAACAGTTAATCTCTACTTCACATACCCCATGGACCGTCAAATATGAAAAAAAAATATTTTAAATAACCAGGCAAAAACAATACATTGGTACACTTTTTTTTTCGTCTTCGTCGAAATATAACAAAAAAAAAACAAAAAAAAAAAACAAATACCTTAAAAAAATTCCTTCTCAGTTACCTAATCCAAACCAGCTTTTTGAAGCACGTGACAACTCTTACCTCTCGAGTTATTTCCCCTCCCGTGCACTAATAGATCCGCTAAGCTAC